>NW_020955728.1:8215-11081 GCF_003031625.1 Empidonax traillii | reverse complement strand
ATCCTGAGGTTCATCTGCCGGGGCCAAGCACGCTTGGACGGTGGCAGCGAGGTCCTCAGGACGTAGATGGATTGCCTTATGGGCTAACGAGCTCCATCTGCCCGGGGAGGGGCCCCGACCGGGAATCGAACCCGGGTCTCTGCAGTGACAGTGCAGTGTATTTTCCCCTGGACCACCGGGGGCTCCCATGAGAGAAGAGTAGATGCACAGACACAGCTTTCTTTGAGATATATCGCTGACCTATTTTCTGACAATCAGTGGTTTTGAAGCTTCTTAAGCTAGACTGTATTGAGTAGCCACTGACTGACCTGGTTTTTGTTTAATAGTCTAGTTCTTTTTCTTATAATTTATATATTGGCATATATATAATTTATATTTTGGCATTACAGTCTTGTGGCAATGACTTCCACATATGGAAATATGGCTGAGTGAAAGTGTTCTTTATCTTAAATCTGCTGTCTTCCAATTTCTTTTTGCCAATGTCTTTTATTAATTTCTTTCTATTTATGATTCTTACGCTATTTGATATGTTGATTATAGAACTTGATCACATGTTTTAATTGTTTATAAACAAGATCTCTCCTTGTATTGAAGCCATTCTGCAGTTTGTTAATCCTTATTGATCTTTTTGAAAAGTTTTGGGGTTATATGGGGCTGCAAGGGTCAGAACCCCACTTACTGTTCCAGGGACTTTGCACTGCAAGTTTCTAAACAATAAAGTTTTATGGGTTTATTTTGCATTTCTTTAGCAAGAAATGTGTTTCCTCTTTACTCATTAGTGAATGACTCTCTACAGTAACTGCAAGACTGCTTGGAGCAGTGACAGTTCAGAATTTACTATTATGTTTACATGGCTAAGAATATATTTCTCTTGTCTACTACCTTCTGGTTAACACATTTAGTCTGCTGCTTTGTTATCTGTTCTTTAACAATTTTGAAATCCTTTGTAACTCTGAAGTAAGCTTTGACTTTTACTGTCTGGATGCATTCACTCCATCCTTTTTCACCTCACTAGCCACTGTTTTCAAGCTGATACAAAATGTTAAATAGCGGAGATTGTTGGAGTTGATAAACTACCTTCACTATGAAATGTGACCACATAATTGCCCCCCAAGTTTGAAACCTTTCTAGAAAGCCAGTGTATTATATTGGTCAGTTCTTCCTTATTCTCACGCATCTTTACTTCAAAGAATTCAAATTGGATCTAGATTTTTTCCAAAAGTCACATTGCCTTTTCTAGTGTAGAGTATTAATCCATGAGCTTTTCCAACCAGTTCCCCCAGTGCAGACTTGATCTGATGGATTCTCTGAAGAAATGGTCCAAGACCTGGTCGTGCATCATGTCTAAAATTTTAATTTCCACATTCTTCTTTGCTCTATGCAGGGTTAATTGAAAATAGGTTTGGGGTTTCTGCTTGTTGTTTGTTTTTGCTTTTGTTTTGTTTTTCCTGCTGCTTTTCTGATCTTCCATTGAATGTGAAGGTGCTCTTTTTATTTTAAAAAATGTGCTGGAATATCAGCTTCTATAATACGTTTTAATGCAGTAAGCTTGTTTACTTTATGAAAATTTGAGTTTTCTTTAAGGCATAGCAACACTTTTTCAGCGGTATGATCTATGTAATTCCTGACATTCAGGTTCAAACATCTTAGGCTTCAGATTTCAAAGACAGGTATATTTTGTCACAATCTACAGTCTATGTGCATGCTTAGTTAGGATATTTCTGTTTTAGGTACTTTATTATTTTCCCCCCAACTTTTGGGTTCTTTCCTGATTTCATATTGAAATAAACTGACTCTATTTGTCTATAGGAGCAGCTAACCCTTCTTTGATTCTGTCTGTTCCAAAAAGTGTCTCAATTCTGAATTGACCTAAATCTTTTTTCTCCATGCACAGTTTGTGAGCAGAGTCATACAGCGTTGCTTGTCTGACCCTTTGTGATACTGGCAGCATTTCAAAGAATGGCACTGGCTTTTGTCTTCTGCCTCCTGAGTGAAAACCAAAATATTTTCCTCATGAACCTCTCTTCTCTCCTTTCTGGTAGTGTTTAGGTGTATCCTTGCTATCGACTGTGATCGTACATGGCCTGTATGTCTTGCGAGGTTCATCGTCCTTGCACCTATAAGCAAAACATCAAGTGATATTCAGTGGCAGCACAGAATAAACCATCAATATTTCTACTAATCTGACATTTCAGAACTTCAAATTTCTGTTTCTTTCCACTGGAATTCTTATCCTTGAAGATTTATTGTCAGTACTCGGAGATATGAGCCTCTCTCTTTCTATCTTGGTGTCAATGTCCCATGGGACTTGCGTGGTTCTTGGAATCGGGACTGGTCAGAAAGAAAAGTCTATCATCTTTCTGAGCTCTAGGTGGCCTGCTTGAGTCTTGATAGTAGGTACTCTGTTTCTTCAGGTTGCTACTTACTTGTGCCATATAAATGTACCTCATTTCTGTAAGTCAGATAATTATGCATGTAGCAGTTTGGATTGCCACTTTTCTGCTGGACTTCTGAGTGTATTTTATTATGTTTGAAGGGCCTCTGTCTCTTCCTTATGTTGTGTTTGTTGACATCCTCATCTATGCTGTTGCTCAGTAATCTCCTTGACCTTTCTGTGCCTTAGCTTCAGGCGTGCCCACTGAAGTGCACAGGGCACCACTATGAATTTTTTGACCAACCTCCCCTGGTCCTCTCCTGGCCCATCTCTAGCAAAATGTGGTTGAGGGAGCTCCTGCATAAACTATTTCATTTAGATTTTCACAACAATAAGCTACCAAAACACTGTCCTCCAAAGTCAGCTTTGGTCTGTGTTCCATTAACAGCACAGTTTGGATCTATGGCAAAGCTTGGCTGGTAAGATCCTTAG
>NW_020955728.1:4081-8194 GCF_003031625.1 Empidonax traillii | reverse complement strand
CATTTTATTAAAAAAAACAATTGTTATTTAAGATTGTGGTGGCATGTTAGTCTAAAAGGTATGTCATACCAAATGGAAGTAGCTTGCCTACTTCTTAGAGAGAATGTTTTGAAAGGTGTTCTTTATGCAAATTCAATATTAATAATTAATAATAAAAATTGCATAACTGGAGTTAGAAGAACTGAAAGAGCTGTGTGTTGTTTAACAACACCCTGTGAATTAAGCTGGTCATTAGAATCAGCTATTTTCAGACTGCTAGAAATATGAAGTCCTACTGGGAGGTATATAAACAATATTGTTTTTACTAGATAGCCCTTGGTTCTGAACTAATCTCTTGTATACATGTTTATGTATTTTGAACGCGTTCAGATATGTATTGCTTGGTAGAACTTTAGAAACACTTCTGCAGCTGATGAATGCTCTTTCACTTGTATATTTGTGCAGGGAGAAACTTGGAGAGTTTGAAAGTGTCTTTGTGTACTTGATGTAGCTGTTGGTATAAAACATTAGGATGACACTCACATGGTACACCTACATTATCAGTTTTGTGTACGGAAAGGGTTCTTGTTGATACAGGTTTGCCTTCTGTCTGTTTGGATCCTGTGTTGCTGAAGAGCCCTACTGATATGCTTGAATTTGATTCCTTGTTAGGGAGACAAAGCTTGTAGTTGTACAGTGAAGTATCACTGTTTAGAATACACCATTTGCAATGTGGGCAGAAGGTCCTCCATCAGGTGGTTCTTGGCACAATGTACAGCATGTGAGCGGAAAGCTGGCAACTGGTTTAGAAGTCTTTGCCGGTAAAGATGGATCACAGATATTGTGAACCATTGCCCTTCCCTCTCTGTGATGTGCTAGTTGCTAAATGTTTTTTGATGAGTCTAAAATCTTCATGAGCACAGCCAAATAGAGCAGCTTCTGCTGTTCCTGGATTTTTTTTTTTTATTTTGTTTGCTTCTTCTTTTTTTAAAGTAATTGCTACATTTCAGGTTTTTGTAGCTTACAGACAGACTTAAGTCAGAAGTCTGATCAAGAAATGGAAGATGAAACTTTCAGGTTGTCCTTTGTGCTACCCCCATTATTTGTGTGTGAACTCTCTCACATCTCCTGTTAATGTCTGTACATGCAGGAAGTGGAGGGTGACATAAGTGACATGCAAAATCCATGTGTGGTGGTGGCAGTCCACAGGAGGCATCTTGTGATAAGACTTCACATGTATCATCATCTCATGGAAGAAAAGAGTATTTCCTGGCACTGGACAACTTGTCAGCTTGACTGAAAGGTAGAAAGTTCTGGGATGAAAGAGATGAGGAAGAACTCCTCCTGTCCCTGTATCTCATTCCAGTGCCTCAGCTCAATAATGCTGTAATTTTTGCATCAGATGAGGACTGCTGTGTTGGTTGGACAGTCTGTCTAGGTAGTCTGTCTTGGAGCATGAAAGAAGAGTAGATGCACAGACACAGCTTTCTTTGAGATGTATCGCTGACCTATTTTCTGACAATCAGTGGTTTTGAAACTTCTTAAGCTACACTGTATTGAATAGCCACTGACTGACCTGGTTTTAGTTTAATAGTCTAGTTCTTTTTCTTATAATTTATATATTGGCATATATATAATTTATATTTTGGCATTACAGTCTTGTGGCAATGACTTCCACATATGGAAATATGGCTGTGTGAAAGTGTTCTTTATCTTAAATCTGCTGTCTTCCAATTTCTTTTTGCCAATGTCTTTTATTAATTTCTTTCTATTTATGATTCTTACGCTATTTGATATGTTGATTATAGAACTTGATCACATGTTTTAATTGTTTATAAACAAGATCTCTCCTTGTATTGAAGCCATTCTGCAGTTTGTTAATCCTTATTGATCTTTTTGAAAAGTTTTGGGGTTATATGGGGCTGCAAGGGTCAGAACCCCACTTACTGTTCCAGGGACTTTGCACTGCAAGTTTCTAAACAATAAAGTTTTATGGGTTTATTTTGCATTTCTTTACCAAGAAATGTGTTTCCTCTTTACTCATTAGTGAATGACTCTCTACAGTAACTGCAAGACCACTCGGAGCAGTGACAGTTCAGAATTTACTATTATATTTACATGGCTAAGAATATATTTCTCTTGTCTACTACCTTCTGGTTAACACATTTAGTCTGCTGCTTTGTTGTCTGTTCTTTAACAATTTTGAAATCCTTTGTAACTCTGAAGTAAGCTTTGACTTCTACTGTCTGGATGCATTCACTCCTTCCTTTTTCACCTCACTAGCCACTGTTTTCAAGCTGATACAAAATGTTAAATAGCAGAGATTGTTGGAGTTGATAAACTACCGTCACTATGAAATGTGACCATATAATCGCCCCCCAAGTTTGAAACCTTTCTAGAAAGCCAGTGTATTATATTGGTCAGTTCTTCCTTATTCTCACGCATCTTTACTTCAAAGAATTCAAATTGGATCTAGATTTTTTCCAAAAGTCACATTACCTTTTCTAGTGTACAGTATTAATGCATGTGCTTTTCCAACCAATTCCCCCAGTGCAGACTTGATCTGATGGATTCTCTGAAGAAATGGTCCAAGACCTGGTCGTGCATCATGTCTAAAATTTTAATTTCCACATTCTTCTTTGCTCTATGCAGGATTAATTGAAAATAGATTTTGGGTTTCTGCTTGTTGTTTGGTTTTGGTTTTGTTTTGTTTTTCCTGCTGCTTTTCTGATCTTCCATTGAATATGAAGGTGCTCTTTTTATTTTAAAAAATGTGCTGGAATATCAGCTTCTATAATGTGTTCTAATGCAGTAAGCTCGTTTACTTTATGAAAATTTGAGTTTTCTTTAAGGCATAGCAACACTTTTTCAGCGATATGATCTATGTAATTCCTGACATTCAGGTTCAAACATCTTAGGCTTCAGATTTCAAAGACAGGTATATTTTGTCACAATCTACAGTCTACGTGCATACTTAGTTAGGATATTTCTGTTTTAGGTACTTTATTTTTTTCCCCTCAACTTTTGGTTTCTTTCCTGATTTCATATTGAAATAAACGGCTCTATTTGTCTATAGGAGCAGCTGACCCTTCTTTGATTCTGTCTGTTCCAAAAAGTGTCTCAATTCTGAATTGACCTAAATCGTTTTTCTCCATGCACAGTTTGTGAGCGGAGTCATACAGCGTTGCTTGTCTGACCCTTTGTGATACTGGCAGCATTTCAAAGAATGGCACTGGCTTTTGTCTTCTGCCTCCTGAGTGAAAACCAAAATATTTTCCTCCTGAACCTCTCTTCTCTCCTTTCTGGTGGTGTTTAGGTGTACCCTTGCTATCGACTGTGATCGTACATGGCCTGTATGTCTTGCGAGGTTCATCGTCCTTGCACCTGTAAGCAAAGCATCAAGTGATATTCAGTGGCAGCACAGAATAAACCATCAATATTTCTACTAATCTGACATTTCAGAACTTCAAATTTCTGTTTCTTTCCACTGGAATTCTTATCCTTGAAGATTTATTGTCAGTACTCGGAGATATGAGCCTCTCTCTTTCTAGCTCGATGACAATGTCCCATGGGACTTGCGTGGTTCTTGGAATCGGGACTGGTCAAAAAGAAAAGTCTATCATCTTTCTGAGCTCTAGGTGGCCTGCTTGAGTCTTGATAGTAGGTACTCTGTTTTTTTCAGGTTGCTACTTACTTGTGCCCTATAGATGTACCTCATTTCTGTAAGTCAGATAATTATGCATGTAGCAGTTTGGATTGCCACTTTTCTGCTGGACTTCTGAGTGTATTTTATTATGTTTGAAGGGCCTCTGTCTCTTCCTTATGTTGTGTTTGTTGACATCCTCATCTATGCTGTTGCTCAGTAATCTCCTTGACCTTTCTGTGCCTTAGCTTCAGGCGTGCCCACTGAAGTGCACAGGGCACCACAATGAATTTTTTGACCAGCCTCCCCTGGTCCTCTCCTGGCCCATCTCTAGCAAAATGTGGTTGAGGGAGCTCCTGCATAAACTATTTCATTTAGATTTTCACAACAATAAGCTACCAAAACACTGTCCTCCAAAGTCAGCTTTGGTCTGTGTTCCATTAACAGCACAGTTTGGATCTATGGCAAAGCTTGGCTGGTAAGATCCTTAG
>NW_020955728.1:0-1358 GCF_003031625.1 Empidonax traillii | reverse complement strand
TTTTTTTTTTTTTTTTTTTTTTTTTTTTTTTTTTTTTTTTTTTTTTTTTGGCTACTTCTTTAAACTAACTTCAGTGGTTTGCATGCAAAGTAAGGACAGTTTAATGTAATTGTTATTACAATTAATACAAGAATTAATGTAATTCTTGACTGTTGCACTAGACTTGCGGGTAATCAGAAAATAGAAGCCCAAGCAATAACAATATTTAAGACATAGCAGTCCCTAAGGAAACCAGAATTTTCATTTGAAAAATGCTGGGGTATTGAGGAGGAGAAAGAAGGGAGACATTGTTAGAGATCAGTTATCATACTGACTGTGTTAAAACTACAAATGAGAGCATGTTTCCACTGTTGCTGTAAGGCTGTTGCCTTTATACTGTTAATGAAACAGTATAGAATATTGTAACTGCTGTGGAAAGATTGCAAATATAAATCTGTATATGGAGATAAGACACAAAATCAAATGATCAAAAATCATGAAATTTTAAGTGGTTGTGGGGTGGGGGTATGTGCTGGATGGAGGAAGCAGCCCTAAAGTTATTGATTTTAGCAAAGCTAACTTTGAAGGAAAGCAAAATGCTCCTGGGGTTTTTGTCTGCAATCCTGTGATGAATGGGAAATCCACTCCACACAAGTAGAGAGTACATAGTGTATAAAACACGGAGAGAGGCTGCAATTAAAATTCATCCCAGTTAAGTCAAGAAAAGGAAAGGCCGATATGGGCCTGAGGCAAAAGAAGGAAAGGCAAAGAGACAACTTGCCCCTCCTGACCTTACGCTTTTTCCTTCCCCTTCGCTGTTCTTTACCATTTCTTCTACTGTCCCTTTATCCTCTCCAGTCCTTCTGTTTTAAGACACTTCTATCACTGTGGTCCCCTGATGAGGTTTCTTCCTGAAGTCTCCTGGTTTTTTTTCACACTGGGTTTCTCAGAATGTAGGCATAACTGTTCAGAGTGCTCATAACATGGATTTGAGTCTTTCTCCCCTCTTTCTCCCCCAAAACACTTACACTGTACATCCCCTTAAACATGGTTGCAAACTGTATTTCTTCTAGTAGTAGTATATAGTAGATGTATTTCTTCTTCCCCAACTTCCTTTATCTGTTTGTGAATCTGGGATGATTTCAATTTACTGTAAGACAAGGAGAAACTAAAGCTAGGGAGGGCAAGCAAGGGGGTAAGTAAGAACTCATGTAGATGGTGTGGATATGTGAAAATTTTTAGAAAATGACACTGCACTGTGATGGAACATCTGCCACTGAAATGGCAGAAGTTCTCTGAGAGACAAGAGTGACACAGGCACATACATGGTTGCAGGTGGTATTCCTTTATTTTGTGCAAAGTTAGGACATAAACTGTGT
>NW_020955727.1:823018-827195 GCF_003031625.1 Empidonax traillii | reverse complement strand
ATTTATTGCTACCACTTTGCCCCCTGACTGGTTGCAGCTTAGCTCTCCTCACTACTACCTTTGTAGTGTCTGAAATTATCTTTTTATTAATGTGTTACTCTCTCAGTTGCTTTAGCAATTGGAAAAGGTGCAAGGGATTTCTAAAAATCAACTATAAAGACTTGTTCATTCACCCCAGAGCTGGCAGACTGAGTAAATATGGGCTGATTTGTATATGCTATGGCATGTTTGAGTGGTGCTTCCTTCTGTCATGGTATGTGCTTGTCTCCTGATTTAGGACCTTGCTTTATTCTTCTGAGACTGACTTGTTCAAGCACTCCCTAGTGAAATCTGGGAATATAAAAGCAGTTGTTGGGCTAAAGGACCAGAGGGTAGTGAGCAGCATCAGGACCCTGCAGGAGCAGCAAGTGGAGTTGGTGTGGCTCTCAGGGACAGGAGGGTGAGTTTGGGGGTGCTGGTTTGGGGTGGTCTCAGTGTGGCAGGTGGGATAAAAGTGAGGAAACATCTTGGATGTAGAACAAGTGGGTTCCTGTTCTTCCTGGAGTGGTGCTGAGCACAGAACAGGCACTTGTTATTTCAACTGCTTTTCTTTGTGCTGATCTCCCTTCAGGAGCAAGGACAGGCAGACCCTGATGCCCCCTGAAGAAACTGTTACAGCCTTTGCTGAAGTAGAAGGGATGAGAGAGGCCTTGGTGGGCACCACTGCAGCCAACAGCATCGTGGTGTGGTCGGTGTTTCCTTGCCATTACACGGTTTAGGGGGATGGGGACTGTAGCAGAGAGCTGCAGGGTTGTGTGGGGGTGCTGGCTGGCTGCTGAGCCACCTGTGAAATGGTGGTTGTCAGAGGGCCTGCAGTGTGACCCCGCAGTCTCATGGACAGGGAATGAACTGTGCTGCTGTAATTCCATTGCTTTTGCATCATTCTCATTACACCCTCCCTGTGGCCTCTTGGCTTGTTTGGTTGACGTGGAACCAAACCCATGTCCATCTTGCATAGTGGTGTAACTGTGATTAGAGGATGAAAATGTATCAGAGTTTGTTTTCACCAACTGCAGGAATCTGAAAACGGGCCAGCTCCTGAGGAAGATGCACGTTGGTTATTCCTACCCAGCTTCCATCTGCCATCGAGCATATTCCGACTCTGTACGTACATGAAATTCAGTTCATGCTTGGGCTGCACTGACTGGGCTGGGGATGCAAAGGATTGAGGTTTCTTGAGGATTGAAGATAAATGCATAAATCCATTGGGTCACTGAGCTGTCACTCTGCTGTGTTGCGTCAGCCCTTATCAGCCAGCTGCTGCTTTGGTTTTTATCTAATTTGATAAGGAAAGTAAACCATTTCTGTTTTCTTCAGTAAAAATAATGTATCACTGTCCATGGGGCTGCGATTAGAGAGAGACTGCAGCTGTTAATTTTTGGAAAATTCTTTGCGTTTTTCCCTTCCTGCTGTTGTTTCTAGTGATGTATTTTCCCTCTCTCTATCAGGGCCTTCTGTTTGTTGTTTTAAGCCATCCACATGCCAAAGAGAGCGAATCCTGTGGAAACCCAGCGTTCCGCGTGGTGGCCTTCAACCCCAGGACAGGCAGGAGCCGGGGGGTGATGTTCTCCTCCCTCCCACCGAGCCCTGCAGGGAGGCAAGTGCTGGGGGCTGTTCTGGCTCCTTGCAGGGGCTGTGGGAGGGCCCGGAGAGTGGAGCAGCGCTGGCAGGGATCCCGTTGCCATCCCCCCAGCGATAAGGGGCTGCATCCGGCGCTGCCGCGTGTCCGGTGCGCGGCGGGCAGGGCTGGGGGTGTGGGTGGGACACTTCCTGCTGTGCCCTGACCCTCGCCCCAGCACTGGGGCTGGGGGCCTGTGTCCCTGGGCTCCTCAGGCAATCCTGTGCTCCTGCCTGCAGTAGTGGCACTCTTGGCTGCTGGAGAGCCCCCGGCCAGGTTGGTTTGTGTGGAGCAGTGCTGCAGGCAGATGGCCTTTTCCTTCCTGTGCCCTGTGTTTTGAAGCGTCAGCAGGTTCAGCCTCAGCTTCAAGGCTCAGTCTTGCAGTGTTCCTTGCACAGGAAATGTGATGGATGTGTGGGAGGAGCAGTGGATCAAGATCTTGCTTACTGAACAGTTATGGAATCACAAAATGGTTTGGGTGGGAAGGGACCTTAAAGATCGTCCAGTTCCACCCCCTGCCGTGGGCAGGGACACCTTCCACTAGACCAGGTTGCTCCAAGCTCTGTCCAGCCTGGCCTTGAACACTTACAGGGATGGGGCTTTCTTTACAGAGTTGTTTTTAAGAGTACCTTTTTTTAAGAGTCCATCTTCTTCAAGTATGTTCTGAGTCTCAAGGAGCATTTTCTTGACCTCCTCCCTTCTCGGCTGTGCTGGAGGCACAGCCCGGACTGTAGCCTGACTGCAGTTGGGCAATAATCTGTACCTGAACCCCAAGCTAAGGGAACAAACCCTGCACTGCGTGGTGTTTTTGCAGACCTCCTGCCATGTGCTGACTGCCCTTGTCCCTGCAGGTACCTGGAGGGTGACGTGTGGGACACGGCGGGAGCGGCGGTGCTGACGTCGGGCGCCGTGGCCGTGTGGGACCTGCTGCGGGGCTGCTGCACGGCGCTGCTGCCCCCGGGCCCCGCGGGGCGCTGGGCCCTGGCGCGCTGGGCCACGGCCGGGGCCGGGCTGCTGGCCGGGCAGCGTGATGGCACCGTCCGGCTGTACCGCTACCGGCAGCCCCAGCCGGGAGCCGCCTGACGGGGCAGGACCCCATCACCGGTACCCCGATGCTGCTGGGGCTGCGTGTGCCAGGTGTGTGTGATGCCATTAAACGTTGCCTTTGGATGACTCTGTGTCTGCTGCTGCCATACTGGGGCACTGCTGGGGGGCAGCACGGCCACAGGACCTGATGTCCTGCTGTCCTGGACCAGCAGTGTGTCCTGAGAACTTAGAAGGCCACTGGGATCCTGGAGCATTGGGAAGAGCCTTCCCAGCAGATTAGGGAAGTGATTCTGTCCCTCTGCTCAGCCCTGGGGAGGCACATCTGCAGTGCTGTGTCCTGAGGACAGGAGGGACATGGAGCTCCTGGAGCAGGTCCAGAGGAGGCTGTGGAGGTGCTGAAGGGACTGGAGCATCTCCCTTATGAGGAAAGGCCGAGGCAGCTGGGGCTGTTCAGCCTCGAGAAGAGACACCGAGAGGGAACCACCCCAGTTTCTGTCAGTGCCTGCAGGGAGGGGGCAGAGGATGGACCAGGCTCTGCTCGGGGGTGCCCAGAACTGGGACAAGAGGAAGGGGCAGGAACTGATACCCAGGAAGTTCCACCTGGACATGATTCTATGGTTCTATGACCCAACCTGGGGTGGGTGCCAGGCTGTACCGGGGGCGCTGTGCGGCCTCCGGGCGGCAGGGGGCGCTGTGCGGCCTCCGGGCGGCAGAGGGCGCTGTGGGGCCTCCGGGCGGCAGGGGGCGCTGCCCCGCGCGGCGCCCGCCGGGACAGCGACGATGGCGGCCCGTGTCCTCTCGTCCTGTGCCCGCCTGCTGCTGCTGCCGCCGCCCGCCCGCCCCGCCGCCCTCCGCGCCCTCCACCGCCTCGCGCCCGCCGCGCCCGTCCCGCCCGCCCCGCCGGGCCGGCCCCTGCTGCCCGCGCTCCTGCGGGTGCCGCGCGCGGCCGCGCCGCCGTGCCGCCGCTTCTCCGACCTGCCGCCCCTGACCTTGGCCGACATCAAGGAACGGGTGCTCTACGTGCTCAAGCTCTACGACAAGATCGACCCCGAGAAGGCGAGCGGGGCCGGGGGGCGGCGGGAGGGCCGGTGTGACCGCAAGGCCGGTGTGACCGCAGGGCCGGTGTGAGGGGCTCTGCCCCGGGCCGGGTCCCGCTGACCGCCCTGTTCTCCTCCAGCTCACAGCCGAGTCCCACTTCATGAAGGACCTGGGCCTGGACAGTCTGGACCAAGTGGAGATCATCATGGCCATGGAGGACGAATTCGGTAACGGGGGCCGGGGCCACCCGGTTCATCCCTGCCGGGGGGGCCGGGCCTGTCCGGCGTGGGGCAGGGAAACCCACCCAGGCCCATCGCTGGGAGAGGAGCAAACCACACAGACCCACCGCTGAGCTGTGCCGGGGCCGCGGCACCTGCAGCAGTCGGGAGCTGGCCCTGTCCTTCTGTTCCTGAGCTTGGGCCCCTTGGAAGCAGG
>NW_020955727.1:819609-822814 GCF_003031625.1 Empidonax traillii | reverse complement strand
CCCTGCCGGGGGGGCCGGGCCTGTCCGGCGTGGGGCAGGGAAACCCACCCAGGCCCATCGCTGGGAGAGGAGCAAACCACACAGACCCACCGCTGAGCTGTGCCGGGGCCGCGGCACCTGCAGCAGTCGGGAGCTGGCCCTGTCCTTCTGTTCCTGAGCTTGGGCCCCTTGGAAGCAGGAATTGTTCTTTTCCACCCCACACTGGCACCCCCCGGGGGTTAATGGGGGGCAGCAGTGTGTAGGTGCTACACTGAGCCTGGAGGCTTCACCTGGGCTGAGCTTGGCTTCACAGATCACAAATCCCAGACAGTCCAGGTTTTCTCTCACCAGAATTTTTTTCATCCTCAACCCTTAATGCTACTGGAGAAGAAAGAGGTGTTTTCTCCCTATAGATTTGTATTCCAAGTTTCCTTTTACTTCCTTTCGGACTTCTTCATGCTTTCATTTAAAGCTCATGAATTCCGGAGTAGGTGCCCAAATGTCACCTTGGGCCATAGATGTCCCTGGTGTTTGGTTGCTTTCTAAGCCTGAGGTGAATGTTTCAGAGGCTTTGCTGGCAGTGTGTCTGTAATTCCTGTGCTGGCTGGAGTGTGAATGTGGCCAGGAGCATCAGAAAGAAGAACTTGTATTTCTGGGGTGTTTCTGAGCCCTTAGCAGCAGCCCCAGCCTGAGGGGCTTTGGATGCTGCCTGGGGGTCCAGGAATAGCCCTCATGTCACACACCAGTGGCTGTGGGAGCTCTGGGAAAGCCTTGGTAGCTTTAGTGAGGCATGAGAAGCACGGGCTTCTGTTTTGCCTGCCTTGTCCTGTGTTCAGAGGTGGTGTCACTTCAGGTAGTGTAGTGATGCAGTATCAGCCCCTGGGCCAGCAGCCATCCCTTCCCTTCGCCTCACCCCCTTTTCCGTTGTTTCGGCTAAGTGTGTGCCCTTTCTTGCAGGATTTGAAATTCCTGATGGAGATGCAGAGAAGTTGATGTGCCCACAGGAGATTGTAGATTACATTGCAGATAAGAAGGATGTTTATGAATGAAGCAGTTCCTGGAGCTGAGTGAGTGCAGACATACTCTGTGCATGCCTGGGTGCACACAGGGGCAGGGCAGGGGGACGTGTGGCTCTGTGGGGGCAGCTTGAGGTGGCAGTGGGGAGCGTGGCACCATGTGAGGGAGCTGGCAGCAGCTGTGGGTGCCAGCGGGGAGGGCAAGGGGGGTGTATTTTCCTGAGGGTGAGGGGGTGTTTCCTGAGCTGGAGGGAATGTGTGGGGCTCAGAGACGTCTCCTCTTGTCCCACCTGATGTGTCAAGTGCTTGGCTCACCCCAGGGCTATAGTGGATGGTGAAAGGGTTCGGCCATGGCAACCCATCTCCCTGTGCCCCTCAGCCCTGCAGAGGGTGTGTGGGGGCACCTCAGCCCTCCCCCACCACTGCCAGCACCGTCTCTTCCCCCACAGCCATGGCCGGGAAGGAAATGGGCAGGAAAGGGTTATAGGAGAGAGGGCCTGAGTGCTGCAGGGGAAATGAGGTGGCCTCGGGCCAGCCTGCAGTGCTGATCCACGTTGCTGCCTGTTCCTGTGTGGCTCTGGGCCTTCCCCCACACTCCCCGGGGCAGGGGGCCTGTGTCCCTTCACTGCTTTGGGCCGGGCTTTGAGCCGTGGCCTTTGGAGAGAGCTGGGGCTCCTTCTGTGCCTGTGTTCGGTGCTCAGCATGTCCTGCCCCTGCCTGACCCGCTTCTGTGCCTTCAAATGGTTCATGAAACGTTAAACACGGATTTTATTTTCCCAGGAGCTGTCCCACACCAGGCCTGGGCTGGTGCCGGTGCGGATGGATGGGAGCGCACACGCTGTCCCGCTGTGGCTTTCATCTGGAAGCTGCATGTGGATGTTGTATTTAAAGCTGTCTGAATGTGTTGTCCTTTAAAAAAAAGAAAAAAAACAGGAATAAACAGTTAAGACCATTGTGGTGGTGGCTGTTCCACACAGTGGGTGTTTCACACAGTGGGTGGGTTCCTGTGTCGGTGTTTGGGTGTAAAGGACACACTGGGGATCAGGGACTGACAGCTCTGGAATTGTCCTTCCCTGCCCCAGGATTTGGCTCTGTCCTGCGTGCCCATAACTCTTTATTTCATCAGTGCTGGTTAAAACAAGTTCTGTGGGATAGGCTTCTATTTTCCAGATGGAAAATAAAGGGGGGAGTGACTTTGCTGCTGCTGAACAGCAAATTCACATTGGTGTTCCTATATGGCTGGCTCATCCCAGTGTGGGAGCCTTGCTTTAATGCTCCTGAGGCAGGAATGGGTTATTTCTGGACACCGCATGGTGTTTCCCCTGACTGAAGAAACACTTTCAGATGTCGCAGCAGCATTGCCAGGTCAGGAGCCAAGGAAGTGTCACTGGGTAACACCCTCTGGCAGTGGGAGGTGAGGATGGAAAATGGAGCAGAGGCTGTGCACAGTGCCTGTGTGTGGTGGGGTGTTCCTGGGATGTTCTCGGGGTGTTCTCAGTAGCTGCACTTTGCTGTGAGACCCTCGGCAAACAGGTGACCCTCTGCTTTCAGGACCCAGATGTCAATCCCGCTGTGAGCAAGGCCTGTGTCCTGGGAAACTCATTCACAGCTCCACACCCCAGCTGTACTCAGACACGCTTTCTGAGCGGCTGCATGGTGGAGCCGGGGGCGGGCAGTGTGTTTGGTCACCGTGTCTGTGGTGGTTCACCTGTGGCATTACCGTGAGGTGCCTGCTCAGAGGCTGTGCTGGTGCCAGGGTGGTCACTGGGTTCTCTCCGTGTGACCCTATGTGAGGAACCCACAAGTCAGAGCAGTCAGCGGTGCCCTGGGGGAGCCTTTGCCCTGGGCATGTCCCCAGGTTCTTGGAGACAGCTGGGGACAGAGCAGGGGCAGAACCGGGCCCGGGCCGTCCCGAATGCGCGTCCCGGGGATGAACCCGTGTGAGGTGGGCGGGAGCCCCCCGAGCCCCTCGGGCCCCGGCCCAGCGCTGAGCCCGCGGTGGGGGCCGAGCCCGCAGCGCCGCACCTGGGGGGGGGGGGGCCGATCCGAGCCCCCCGGGGTGGGTCACAATGCCGAGCCCCGGCCCGCCCGTCCGCCCCGGGGCGGAGGGAGTGCCGGTGCCGTGGGGCGGGCCCGGGCCGGGGGCTGCGGTTCCCGGCGCCTCCGCCCCGCCGCAGCGGGCGGGGGCTTCCTGCCGCCGCCTGGCAGAG
>NW_020955727.1:813712-815984 GCF_003031625.1 Empidonax traillii | reverse complement strand
GGACGCGCTCCTCAAGGTCACGCTGGGCTCTGGCGGCTCCCGGCCAGGGCTGGTGGTGGAAACAGCCCCCATCCTGCGCCACGAGGCTCTGGGTAAGTGTGGGGACTGCGCCATCACCGACCCTCCCGTGGGCCTGGAACCTGCTGTCTGCAGGGGCTGTGGCAGGGTGGGCACACGCCTGGCCCTGGCTCCCTGCTCTGTGGGGAGGGGTGGCACAGCCAGACCCCATCCCTGCAGTGCAGACACTGGACCCCTGCACCGTGCTCTTCACCTGCCCGGCCGGCTTTGCCTGCACGTCTGGGGTGGAGGGGAACACGACCTGCACCTCCCTCTGCCACCGCGACTACTGCAAGAACCACGGCATCTGCACCCACCCGCGGGACCACCAGCCCATCTGCCAGTGAGTGCCCAGGGGCGGCCCAGGGTGCTGAGTGCCATCCTCCCGGCGCTGATGGACCCCCTTGGCGCAGGTGCCCCGTGGGCAGCGATTTTTGGTTCGTGGGGCTGCGCTGTGACTACCGGGTGACCCAGCAGAGCCTGCTGGGCGTGGCGGCCGGGGTCCTGCTCAGCATCGTCCTCCTGGGCGCCGTCCTGGCCGCCGTCGCCGTCCGCCGCTTCAAGACCCTGCTGCTGGAGGCCAGGGCTGACCAGACCCGCAGCAGGTGGGAGTGTGGGGACCAGGACGGGGGGCCGTGGGTTCCTGGAGGGAGGGAACTTCTGCCCCTCCTGGGGTGCTGGGTGCGAGGGGCAGCAGGGAGAGCCGTGGTGGGGCGGCTGGGCTGGGCTGGGCTGGGGCTGAGCTCTGCCAAGGAAAACACTGTGGGGCAGCTGATAGTGGCGGTGGGAGGTGCTGGGGCGGGGAGAGCACGCGTGGGGCCCAGGAGTGGCTGGTGCCTGTCTGGGTGGGGGACCAGGGTGTGTGCTCAGTGCTGGGGGATGTCACAGCCACGGGAAGTGGCATCCAGGCCGGAAAGGTGTGCCGGGGGCCGCGGGGCTGGATGGGGCCACGGTGGCACCGCAGGGCTGTGGGCTGTGCTGCTGTGGAGACGCTGGAGATGGGAGGCTGAGCCCCCAGCCCCACAGTCCCTGGGACACCCAGAGCTGCCCGTGGCACAGGGTCACCCTGCCAGCCTGTGCTGCTGCCTGGGCTGGGGAGCGGGGCTGCAGCACAACCCTGTCAGAGCAGCTCATCGGGGAGGGCCCGGTGCCCATTCCCTAAAGTGCCCCAGGGGGATTGTCCCCAGGAAACCTCTGGAACAGCCCCAACCGCTGTTGGGCCAGAGGTTGTTTGGTGTCACGGGCTGGGTGTGCAGCTGGACCCTGGACCTGAAAATTTGGGTGGAAACCTGCAATCTGTGTAGCCATGCAGTCACCGGGGGGTTTGCACGTGCTCACGGTGTGTGCACGCATGTCCTTGCTCTGTGTATGTGTGCACACAGTGCATGTGTGGACACGCGTGTGTCAGTGCATGTGTGGACACGCGTGTGTTAGTGCATGTGTGGACACGCGTGTGTCAGTGCATGTGTGGACACGCGTGTGTCAGTGCATGTGTGGACACGCGTGTGTCAGTGCATGTGTGGACACACGTGTGCACATGTTTGCACATGCCTGCCCTGTGTGTGCAAGCACGTTAGTGCATGTATGTACACACGTGTGCATGTGCTTGTCCTGTGTGCATGCACACGTGTTGCTACATGTGTGTATGTATGTGTGCACGTGCCTGCCCTGTGTGTGTACATACATTAGTACGTGTGTACACACGTGTGCATGGCCCTACCCTGTGTGTGTGTACATACATGTGCACAGCCCTGCCCTGTGTGTGTGTGTGTACACGTGTCAGTACATGTGTGTACACACGTGCACAGCCCTCCCTCTCCCACAGCTACCGGCGGTTCTGCCGCCTGGACGATGTCTCAGCCCAGTACTGGTCTCGCTCGGGGCTGCCCTCGGCCAGCTCACTGGACAACCCTGCATTCAGCAACTCGGAGGAGCTGCTGCACCTGCAGGTCCTGGACAACGGCTTCTGCAGCTGCCAGGAGGACTCGGGTGTCCCTGACGGTGCCAAGCAGGCCTGCCCGCCTTACCGGCCCAGGTAAGGGTGGTTTGCCAAGCCCGTGTAGGGCCTGGCCTTTGGCTGGGGTGGGAGGGGTTTGGGGCACACAGGCAGTCCTGGCACCAGGGATTTGTCCTGCCCTGCGCTCACTGACAGTGCTGGGAGCTCTTACACCCCCCAGCCTTTGGAGTCCATGGAGCAATGCCTGGTTTTTTGTCC
>NW_020955727.1:771212-808712 GCF_003031625.1 Empidonax traillii | reverse complement strand
CACTGTGGTGCTGCAACTGTCACCCCACTGCAAAGAAAAGCTGCTAAATTAGAGTAAAATCAAAATAACTGCTTTGAAATCAGTGAAGTTACCACTCTGGTGAGACCTTGGCACTGCTTTTATTAACATCTGGGATCCCCCTGAAGCAAGTGAAGGGGAAGGGACCAGGTCAGAGCAATAGAAGCAGACGTTACCTGAAGTGCTTTGTGCTGTACTGCTGAGGGAAACATTGTAGTTGGAGGCACGAATGGATGACCAGGCACTAGTTGAAGGCAGCGTGGTGTTCAAAGATGAGGATGACCCTGTAACAAAGGCAGAGTCAGTCACAGCACAGTGTGTCACAAAGGCAGTAGGACTGAAAGGCTTGGCTTGTGGTCCAGCCTGAACACACCGCACCCTCAGGAGAGGGTCCTGCACTCCTCAGGCCCCATCCTCCATCCACAGGCACACGGTGGCAGCAGGAGCACCCCATGCTCACAGAGAGCACAGGCTCTACATTCCCGCGTGGCCGGGCTGCCAAGGTTTCACTGCTGCTTCCAAACAATCTGGGTGTGCACAGCTGACATCAGGATGCAGAGCACAGCTCCTCTGCCCACATTCCTGGGATAGCTGCTGCACTGCATCAGCAAGCAAGCTGAGCCAAGGGTGAGCTCGGCAGCTGTGACAGGCACAGCACAAGAGATAAACCAGGAGGGAAGCAGGCAGAGAACACATCCCAAATCCACAACACAAGGGACAGCCCAGGAGAGTAGCAAGCAGGAAACCTCTCCACGAGCGCAGTCACTGCGACTGAGGGAAGGTTACACAGATTAATCAAGTTGAGCGTACCACTGTTCCTGTCCCTGAGGTGGTCAACTTCCCGCACAGTATTAATTGAGAGATTGTTTATGACACTGCCAGGAGTGACGTAAGGGTCAGTTTCGGGGTCGATGTTTGGATAACCTTTCCATGGCTCACCAGGGCGAAACTCTAGGAATACAGATGCACAAAAGAAGCTTATTTTGATTATTTTTTACAACAGGAAACAGCTGTCTAAACAATACATCTCTTAATGACCAAAAATCCCAAACCTTTAACTTAATTTAGTCTTGACTATATTCACTTAATTTCTAGTTTCTCTACTCCCATCACCCCAGGCAGATACACTTCTCTCTGTACAGCAGAACTCCTGCTCTCCATTTCCATCTGCTAAGAACATCCTTCAGGCTCCTCTGCAGGCTGGCTCCTGTCCCCTCCACATGGCACACCCAAGGAACCGAGGACAAACCCAGGGGAACCATCAGGGGGAGGGCAGGAGAGGGCAGGGGGAGGGCAGGGGAGCTGTACCTGGGGGCCAGTTAACACTGCTAGAGCCATTAGGCGATTTGGCACGGGGCCAGCCATCCCCAATGGATCCGGGGGGACTGGCTGGCGAATTACTGCTGTTCATAAAGTCATAAGGAACAAATGGAGAATCTTCCAGCCTAAAACCACTTGAAATAGCACCTGAATAAAATAAAACAAAACAAACACAAATAGTGGTCAAATATTTTTCAAAGCCAGTTTTTATATCCCTATATAAATATATATAAAATCATGCCCTTCTAAATCACTAATGAAATATATGGCAGCTCACTGTCTTCTTATATAGGAACTTATATAGGAAATCTAAAATTAAATGTGCCTGAATAACTCAGGAGAAAGCTGTAAGAATAATGTTCCATGGAATCCTTTCATTGAAAGTACCTGTGTTCAATGTAACATCTATTGAACTGAAGTAACGTATTAACTCCAGAGGGTGAGAGCGTTCTGTGGGACCCCAACTGGCTAGAGGGGGTAGTGAAGGGACTCTGTGGTGGGAGGGCTCTAGGAAGAAACTGCTACAGCACGTGAAGGATCTTTAGTTACCACAAAGGTCTGTTTATTCTACTCCTATTCATGGGAGGGAAAAAAAATATAATTTAAAAATCCCTGGAGACAGAGCAAGGAATGGTTTAAAAGTTATCAGACAGCAAAGCCAGTTCTGCTACAGTTCTGAGGGAGCCAGGGATTCCACACAATATGGAAATTCCTGGTACTAGCTGGAAAACATCACCTACAGCTAAAGGAACACCACCCCTGCCTGTGGTAACAGTTGGATGGGGTTCAGCTCCAGGGTATGGTCACTACATGCTACAGCAGCAAAGTCATCTCAGAGCAGCAAAGCAGCTGACACATCTAAAAATACCCCAACAATCTGAGACTGAACAGTAACAGGAGACTGGGGACATTTATAACTATCTTTAGACACAGAATCTTTGGGCTATAGACTCAAGTTTTAACTGGATGAGATTTCAAGCAACTGAAACAGTTGAAATGTCATATGAATCCTGATTACTGGAATGAAACATAAAGCAACCAAGTCCATCTCCTCTAAAACTAAGGACAGCAATGGTACCAGTCTAGCCCTTTTAAGTTCTCCCCAATTTTAGAAGGCAAACATAAGACATTCATAACCAAAAACCTGTCAGTAAAAATGTCAGCCATGCCCAGAATGTGGTAAATCCCCAAAAATCGCCTTAGGGCAGCAGGGTGGTGGGAGAGAAAACTTGAAAACCTAAAGCTTTTGGCTTAAAAATATATGAAGCATTCCACTCAAGATTAAGGTAAAACTAGTAGCAACAGTCACACTTACAGAAAAGTCTGGTTAAAAAAGGAATTCTGCACAATGTTTCTACTAATCTCATCACAAGATCACTCTGTAAGCACAGTCAGCAAATCTGTGGCTGCTGTGAAAGGCAAGCAGCAGGTTGGCACAGACAACACAACACAAACTGTGACAGCTACAGCAGCACAGGAGTTACAACCACGGCCCAAACACAGCAGACCTGCACCTTGCACCCAGAACACGACAGCATGACGTGCCATGTCAGGTGCTGCTCGAGGACGCGCTGAACGTACCATGTTTGCTGGAGTTTTGATCTAAGGATGTGTTCACAGAAATGCTGTCGACTGTAGTCCATTTCCTCAGCCGAGACTGTGGCTCTTTAATACTGCTCATATCCAGGTTTACATTCAAGTTTGAGTTCATTCCTGAAAGCATACAGAGCTTATGAAATACAGGCTGAACTGCTTCTGCTCATCACCACTGCTGTCCCAATAAGCACTGAAGAGCACACTACTATGGTTATGTCATGCTTCCAAGTCCCTGCTTTTGAGGAACATTCTAGCATTTAATTCCGTGAACTCACCGCAGACAGAAGCTAAGCTGAGCAATGCAAAGCACTCCCAAGTTCTCAGCTCATGTCTTCATGCAAAAATGTCAGCAGAAGAAGCCATTAGGAAGTTAGAGAAACTAAAATGTAAATACCTAAAATATGGGGCAAACAGAGCTTGTCTTGGCCTGCTCTAAGCTGTGGTCTGTACTTCCAAATGTTTCTCTCCCAGAGAACCAAGACAATGCCAACCCAAATCAACCCAAATACCTGGGAGAACCAGCTGTTCTGGGCTTTGACATCATGCCCCCAGTTTTTTGACTTTGCCTGCTCTCTTTCTGGGTCTGTAAGAATCCTGAACTCACAACCATACCTGGGTACCCTTCCAGCCCTTCAGATCACTGGGAGGGTGACACCAACACACCTCTGGACTCAGTTCTTCACTAAGGTGGGAAGTAATTCCAGCAACCTGCTACTCTTTCCCTTAAGATTTTATGAGGACTGAGTGTGGCTCCATGTGCCTGTATCACTACACAGTGCTACTCCAGAGGGATCCCAGAGAACTCCTACGTGTACTGCAGCAGATTCCTGGGGGATCTCAAAGCAACCTTTCCCATCCTGCAGGTTCCTGAGACGTGGCTGTGATTCAGGAGAGAAAGCAGCTATGTAACAGTATATTCCAGCTCGAGAATGAAACAGAAAGGAACCCGAGGCAGGCAGGATACAATTTCCCAGCATGGAGTTTGGAGAGAATTCCCTTCCTTAGAACTAACACAGTGTCTGCAATAGCTAGAAAACTTCATTTGTATGCCCTGCCCTTGGGGTGAAAGCACAGTTAGATGTTGAGGCCAATCATCACCAGTAACCATGAAGCAGCAGCCTGGAGTTAGGACTGGCCACAAGCCACCTCAGCGTGGCACATGCAGGGCCAGCACCGCCCTGCTGGCTCCACAACTCCACCTGCAAGCACAGGGATGTCAGCTGCAGTCCCTAGGAAACAAACTTCTCTGCAAAAGGCAATGGGGATGCAAAGGAAACCAGCCCAACAGAAAAGACCCAACTAGAATAAGCGAGAAGAAAAGCGAAACTGAAGGGGAGGAAAAAAATGGGGGTAGGAAACCGAGGTAAATGGTAAACACTTGTGGCAAGTGTAATATAGCATCAAAAAGGGACCTAAAGAAAGGAGAAAATATACAAGCCTGAAATTTCTGAAGTAGAAATTGGACAGAAGCCTGGAAACATAGGGAGAAAGAAACAGGAGATGTTTGTATTTATAAATGTTCAGACATTTTGCCTGAAATGAGACAACCATTCTTTAAAAATGCAGATTCAAATGTTTTTTTTGTAGGTAAAACCAATAAAAGACAAACTGACAGTTTACTCTACCTGTGCAATTCTAGTCATTGGAAATCATGGTGGAAATCCAAAGAGATGTGGCTACATCAATGGATTCTTTGAATGGATTCTACTTCTAAAAGTTTTTTAGCTCCAGGAACCAGGACTTTGTACCACTTTGATCCCAAGGGACCCATGGGATAAAAGAAGCACTGAAAGAGTCAGCCATTCCCTAGGACTGTAAAGCATTCAGCACTGTGACAGTCACTGGGAATGAGCATACTTGGGGAAAAGCTCCTGGGTGAACAAAGGTAACTGGGTAAGCCCATAAAGAATTAGTACTTCCACTAAAATGGAAGTGCTGACTGGATTAAAGTCACTGTTTTAGGAGGCAGGCAAGGGGAAATGTAGGGTCTGTGTCACACAAGCACTGACTGACTGCAGGAGACCCACCTATAGGGAAGCTGCTGAATGCATTGATTGGTGACGGCCCTTTCTGCAGCTCAGGAGTAGCGTGGGGTATGACATTCTCAAGGAAGGATTTCATGGAGGGCTGATGGAGTGACTGCTGTTGAGAGGGTGGAGTTTGCTGCTTCATTAACAGGTTTGGATCAAGCTGACGGGACTGTTGCATCATCTGTTGCTGCATACTAAGAGATCGACCCTTAAAAAAACAGAGCAGTTACAATATCAATGGGCAAAACTTTTCCACATTTAAAGAAAGAGAATGAAATGCATCTCTGTGCTCTGTGCCTCCCGCACAGCCAAAGCCCAGCACTAAGTCCCTCCTTTAGAGCCCGTCGAACCCAATTCACTCCTTCACACCTCAACACAACTCACAGCACGAAATGCAGCTCAGGATGAAAAACAGTTGTGAAGAGAGTTTGAAAAGTTAAAATAAAGGTGTTTGTTTACCTGCTGCTCCTGCTGCTGCCGACCCCCCGAAGGCATGCTCCTTTGAGTCTGCGCCTTTTGCTGCTGAGCCAACAGCCGCTGCGAGACATGTGGTGCGCGCGGGTTTAGGAACAGTCCCAGCCCACGCCGGGCTCCACTCACTCACACACAACACCAAGTGACCAGCTGGGCAGCTTACCTGTAACTGGGAGATCTGAGAAAGCTGGTTTAACTGGGACAGTTGATTCAACATGGCTACCTGTTGTGGGCCAAAAAGTGGGCTCAGGCCACCGTTGTTTGGTGCATACTTCAGTAATGATACTGGAACCTGCAGAACAGACCAGGACCAACAGTGACTGACTGTAACAGGCAATCAGCCCGGAATATGGAGAATATTATAACCTCTGGTCAACAGCTGCTTGGTTTCTGAAATACTTATCAAGCCAAATATGTTCCCAAATATTTACAGAATAAACATGAGCAACACCACCAAACAAGGGACAATTTTCTGAAGCAGCATTCAGGTAGTCTATACACAGAATGCTTTCTGTACTCAATTACCTGAGGGGATAGTAATGGAGGAGGCACTTGAGCACGTGGATTAGGCTGAGATGAATTAAGAGGTTGTGCTGGAGGCTGCTGCATGCTCCTGGGCTGTGCTGCTATATTCCCAACACCAAACACACTGGGATTGCCATTCTGGAGAAAGGACAGACAGTCAGTGACAATAAAGGTTCTGCTGCTTCTCCCACCCCACTCATTTCAGTTACAAGTTAAACACGTATCAATCACACAGGCAGCTACAACGTTATATCAAAAGGCATTAAATGCTGTCAAGTAACATGCCAAGGATACGCACACAGCCTTACCTGTCTAACAGAATTCAAGTTTTGCATACCCAGCCCTGCTAGGGAGCCCAGGGCTTGGTTAGGTAGTGCATTATTTGAAGGGGGAAGCTTCATGTTTTGATTGGACATAAACTGCATGTTTTGGGACTCGTCTGCTACAATGCCATCCTGATGGGACAGACAAACCGAGGCGCAACAACCAGCCAGCAAGCAAGCAGAAGGGAGAAACCATTGCCAGGAGCAGAAGGGAAGAGTCACAGGATAGTCCAGCACCAGCAGGAAATAGGCAGAAAACAAAAGAGATCAGGTTAGTCATTGGCACCGCAAAGGGCTACAGAAAGTGCTTAGCACTGTATATCAGTGAGCTAAATAGAACAGTTGATATCTCATGGATTAACCAGAAAGCCCTCACTCCCCTCTACACTACCCGCAGACAGCTCAGGAGCACACAGGTAACTGCTCAGAACGCAGGGCCAGAGAGCTCAGAAGTGTCCACCAGTGAGGCTGCACTGACCTTATCGAAGTAAGGACCGCGATCCATGGAAGACTCTTTGGGAATTTGGGGACGAGAACCAGGGCCTTTTCCAACCACACGATTGTAATCTCCAACGCCGAGGCCGTGCTTGTCCATCTCCATCCGCTTGTCCTGCAGTAACCCTGTGGGCACGAGACAGTGGCTGCAGCACTCAAGTGTCCCTCAGGCCTCAGCTTCACCACAAGCAGCTTGTGCTCATGAAGACCTGAACCAACACTGCTCCTGGGCAAGAGACTCATGAAAGAAGTACCAGCTTAGCTTTAAACTCTCTGGGCTTTACTAAAAAGGGAAAGAAAACCTTGTGTATCAATGGCTACAGACAACTGGAAACATGGAATCAGCACCATGATTTTTCAAGGGTTCATGCAAATATTACTCTGTTTTCCTCTTAAAGCCAAGAACATGTAATTGTTTAAATGTGAAATAATTTAAGTATCAGGCCTGCCATTAATATTAAAATCTAAAACTCAACGAACAGTTTCTTTACACAAGAGACTACTAGCCTCAAAGTGAAAATAACCAATTTTAAAGTGGAATAAAAAAGAGTAACTACAATAAAAACTACGATTGCTACAATTACTTAAACATTCTATCGTAGTATATTGTTATCAACATATTAAATAACTGTACTATTTTTTATCTGCTAAAGGAATTGTAACAGTCAATGGATTCAAACAAAGTATGACTGCTTCCAAGTAATTTTAAATGTTTCTAAAATAATCATGCAGTGTTAATGTAGTTCTTAGAACTGAACACGTGTTTCCAAGAATGAACCCAACGAGTCAGTCTGGGATTTGGAACATTTCTGTTGATACCCAGTGAAGTGCCCAGAGGGCAATCAAGATATTTGTATTACGAGAAACAAACCCACTGTGCCCTGAAAACATTCTCTCATGTCAGTTTAGCATATATAAATATATATAAGCTTAGCTTGATATATGGCTAATATTCCTATAGCAACCAGGTGTGCAACATTACTCACACACACACACACATTTTTCTCTTCAAGAGTATTCCTTTTCTTAAGGGAAATATATACTTAACTATATGTAGCTATATATACATTATATATAATTTTTAAAAAGTAATTTACAGAAGGATGTAAGGTAAAAGAGAATATATGGAAGGAAGAGCAATAAAGCCCAGCTTGGTTCTGCTGCTCTTACCTCCAGACATGTCCATCTTATTGCTCTGTATGGTTTCTTCTGGTGATTCTCTCTGAAGTAATAAAATGAATCGCAATTATTTAATAATAGTACTTTTAAGAGCTAAAACAAAGATTCTTACATACTATTTCAATTCAAACCTGCAAGAGAGAAAAATCGAGACAATCAGATGCTATGTTAAAACATTTTCTCCCTTTAGTTGCTATCCAACTGAGAACAGGTTCTCTCACTAAAACTCCCACGTAACAAGGAGTAAAGCAACAGATTATGGGATGAACACTTGGATAGTGGTTACAAAACCACTTTTCATCAACAAAGAGCTCTTTTTGCAATGAGAATGCAAAGAAAAGGGAGGGGTGACAGAGGGGAGACAAACACAAGTAAAAAGAAAACCATGATGAAGATGAACACCAAGCATTTCAAAGTCTGTACATGGCAACCAGCCCTGTGGGAAGGCAGCAAAGCCAGACAAAGACAAATACTTACTGAAAAACTGAGATTTGTGAATTGCTTAATGAATGGATTGATCCATGTTTCATCTTGCTTATTTCCACCTTTCATTATTCCCTTAAAAACAGAAAGGAATTTCTGTGAAACTCAGGTATTTACAACCAACTGCTTCAATTATATCACAAAGTGTGAAGAATGAAAATTAAAGTGCAGTAGTGCTACAGTCACGCAGGAATCCCTTCTGACTCAGCTTTCAGAAATGACACCAAGCTTTGCCCCGAGCTGCTCCTTACCTTTGTGGGCATTTTTTTCATGTAGGGTGGCCAGTTTAACGATGGGTTGGCTTCTTGTGAGGAACTGCTGTTCCACATTCCAATCTCGACATCCTCCTCTTCCTCCCAGCTGGTCTGACGACTGCCTGCCAATGGCATATCATCTCCACACCAACTATCTTGCATAGATTTAGGCCCTGGTTGTGAAAAAAACGCAGCACATGAACATTTCAGTGGCAGCTGCTGCCCTTCACACCAAACACAGCTTGATGCTGACTACAAGGAAAACACCCTCCAAAACATGCAGCTTCCACAGAGGGACTTCCCCTTCCTCACACACACTTGTTCCAGGGTGACACAGACAGCACTCACCAGGTTTATTTGGAGGCTGTTGCCCAAGAGGAGCGTTTCCCCAGCCAGAGGTGCCTCCTGCATCGCTGACAGGCTCTCCCCAGCTCGTACCAGTGTCCATGGGCTTACCCCACGCTGAAGTTCCGTTATCTACAGTAGTGGCTGGAGTAGAAGGCTCTCCCCAACCTTTGCAAAGCAGGGGGAGTTATTGGCATGGTTTGGAACAGGATTTAAAAGCTACCTAAAGAGACTCAAGTGTTTTGCTTTTCCTAGATCCATAACATACACTAAAAAGTGCAAGGCATACATTTCCATTTTGTGTGAGGGCCATTATTACAACTGCAAGTTGTTCCATAAATAAAAGTAATAAAAGTAATCAAAGAAACACAAATTTCGTATCTAAAGAATCCCATTTCAATATTACAAATTTTTAAGACATTAAGCTCCTAAGAGCTGCTCATTTGATGTAAGTGACCCCTCTCTGCCCTTGAAAAAGAGACAGAGCACAGGATACTTCCTAAACACCATGTAAGCTCCTCTCCAAAACTGTTATTCACTGCTCACAAAACTGCAAGACCAGAAAGTCTGATCCCGAGTCTCTATAAACCCATCATCCTTCATTCTGTCTTGTAGCAGCTCAACGCTTTTTTTGGAAAGGCTCATTGGCAATATTAAGTTTTAACTGTTTTAGAATCATTTAGAAAAAGAGTTTAATTCCTCAGATACTATTTTTAATATTTTCTCCATGTGCCCACTCCCCAGAACTCAAACAGAGCTGTCTAGTCCTTACTACTGCAGCTATTTGAAACTAGAGCAGATCTTCCAATCTGTGCAAAACCATCAAACCTCTATGAGCCCCGCTGTTCATTTTTTTAATAAATAAAAACTGTACTTCATCAGCACCCTTTGTCCTTTGCATTGAACCTTTCCATTGTTCTATGAAGCAAGAATAAAAAATTGCTTTATAATCATCAGAAAACATAAATCTGGATAAAAGCCAGGCTTACCAGAACCCGAACTGCTCTCCTTGCTAGTCATGGCACTTGAAGACAGTAGCTGCGGATGTACCTGTGCTTGCTGGTCTGAACTGCTGCTACTGTTTGGGACATTTTTATTCCACATATTCACATTTTTGTAGTTGTATTTGCTTGGGTCACCCCAAGCAGAAGTTCCATCATCAATCTCCATCTTCCGGCGTATGGATTCAGGGGATGGCTCCTCCCAGCCTGTGGGCTCTTCCTCCTTTGCTGGGGCTGGCATCGGCCCCCCGAGCCAGCCCGACCCAGGGGGTTTGTTCGTGGCAGACGGGGCTCCCCAAGAGCCAACATCTTGTTTGTTCCATTCAGGAGAGTTGACTGGCTTTGATGAGTCCCCCCAGACTTGAGGCTGATTGGATTTTGGAGGGTCTCCCCAGCCCTGGTTCTGATTAGACTTTGCAGGTTCATCCCATCCTGAAGAGTTGTTTGGGTTTGCATTATTACCTCCCCAAGTAACAGAATTCGATTTACCCGGCTCATTCCAACCAGACACCGACCTGTCGCTGTTGCTACCTCCAGAACTGGATTTCTTTGCCTCACCCCAATGGTTACTTCTGGAATTTTCTCCCCAGCTATCACTGGCAGACACTGCCCAACCCTGGCTGGCCTTCTGTCCATCTCCCCATCCCTGCTTCATCTTCGGTGCGTCATTCCAGGATGACTTTTCCTCTTTGCCACTTCCCCATGATTGATTGCTCTTGACCATTACTGTAGCAGCAGAATCTTCTTCCCACCCCCCTTGGCTGTTTGACCCTTTGGAGTCTCCCCACCTTGTAGCAGACTTTGGATCTCCCCACCCCGATACAGATGAGGTATCGTTATTATTAGGGCTAGGTCTATCCACACACCCCCCTGAGCTGGAAGTCTGTGTCACAGAGCCCCCCCAGGCCTCTGTCCCATTGTCAGTTTTTCTTTCACCCCTCGGTGACGTTTCAGTATCCCAGGCAGTGTTCTGTTTGATTGGAGTCTGTCCCCAGCCAGAGTTGGAGAGGACACGTGGATCTAAGTCAGTTCTGTTCACTATGCTTTGGAGTAACGTGTGCTGGTCAACCTTCCTCCTCTCTCGGTTCTGGCCTTCTGCAGCTCCTCTGTCCTCATGGCACCCAGTGCTCTCCGAGCTCCCCTCGCTGTCCCCCGTCCCTGTTTTGGCCCACGTGCTGTTCTGCTCAGCCATCTGGGAAGCAGCAGAACTCTGGCTGTTGAGATCATCCTCCTCAGTAGACTTCCATCCATTTGTAAACTTCCTGCTGTTTCCATTCACACTTTCATTGGAATGCTGATTACTAGGCAGTTTGCTCCATTCCCCGATGGAAATGTTAGTGCCAGTGCTTTGTGCAGGGCTGCCCCATCCTCTTCTGCTCCCGCCAGCACTCGCACCGTTCCCGCTTCCCCACGGCACGCTCTGGGAGTTGACTGTCCCTGCCTCCCACACCCCTCCTCCTTTATTCCCATTGATTTGAAAGTTAGTGCTGCCAGGCCCGCTCCCGCCCGGCTGCATTAGAGTTGCATTCACAGTGTCACCATTAGCTTGGCTGTTTGGGCCTGGACATTTGTCTCCAGAGTAACTGGAACCATAGGCACCCCAGGTAGTACCGTAAGAGCCGCCAGCTTTGGCCTCACCATTGCTCAGGTGAGAGATGGAAGTGCCGTTTGCCACTGGAGAGGCCTGAATCTGAGAATGATTCATTGTGCTCACGCGCCAGGCCCCGGGCCCTGCAGTGTTGGGCAGCTCGCTCATCTGCACCGAACCAGCAGAGTTTGGTAAACTAGAGGTCATAAAGTTAGTAGTGTTATTTGGTCCATTCATTTCAGTGTTAAGGTTTTGAGGTTGCCCACTGAATGAAACATTCCTTGTACCATTTAATTCAGAATCACAACTTTCCTGAAGGCTTCCCCAGGAACCGTGGGCTGAGCCACCCACTTTCGAGTTAATACTCTGGCTGTTGGCCATCTGACCTATGGTACTGCACTGAATGCTTGTGCCAGGACTCCCACTCCCCACGGACCCTTTCAGGGCATGTCCACTGTTCTCCAACACGGACCAGGCACCATGGTTGCCATTTGAATTCAAAGTGCTTGGATTTAACCCTCCATTTGATGAAGAGTTTATGGTGCCCCAAGCATTCATTCTATTGTTGCTACTTTCAGATTTGCTGTCAGGAGCATCCACAGAAACTTGACATGTGCTTATTATGGATCCATGGGATAACCCCCACGGCCCATTAATACTTCCATTGCCCACATTATTGCTGTTGCTACCAACCACAAACTTATTCTGAGACCCATGTCCGATGCCATTGCGAATGCCATCGCCTTCTCCGCCTGTGCTTCCTGAAGCCATGATAACGAGGTTCCGCTCCGACCCAGAGCTGGAGGCAGAGTCAGTGTCCATACATTCTGAAGTCAGCTCTGGGTCACTGCCAGTGATTGATGGCCATGCTTCTTTGTCAGAGCCGTCTACGATAACTTTATCCCAGTTTGTGCTGGAGTCACTATTTGAAGAGACTGGTCCCCAGTGAGAATTTTCATAATGGGATCCTAGACCACTGTGGTTCAGATCTAAAAAGAAAGAAGGAAAGTACAAGAGCATTACTGTAAGTTTAGCATTATTACTTCATTAAGCAGAAGAGGAAAAAAAGAATAAATATACTAAGCCAGGAATTATTTTGTGTATTATTTTGCTTTTGTTAGCACTAGAGTCACAGGAGGTGATGGAGAAAGCTCCAAGTACAGCTGCCCAAATGCTGTCACACATATCCCAGAACACTTCTCCCAGGATGCAGAGCTGCTCTGACAAAAAGCTTAGAGAAGCACTCCTAAAGATATTTTATTTTTCAGAGAAACCATTTTTTTAAAAAATACTCTGTATCACCAGATACAAAGTATTTTCTAGAAACATATACATATTAAAAACCTACAATCTTATATAAAAACCAAAGACAGCCTGAAAGGCAGAAATCCCAACAGGACACTGCAGAGCAGTACCAACTGCTGTGTGACAGCAGCCAGAGAACACACACCCTCTCCCCCATTACAGACATTATATAAGATTCTTAAACACACGTTACTCGAGATATTTTTATACAGCAACTTGACACAAAAAGCACAAGACCCATCTGAAGTTCTGCTTCAGAAGTCCATTTTTAATTAATTTTTAATCAATATCAATATTACTCATCATACACTGAAAAAGAATCTAGTCTGAGACCCTGGGTGCAAGAGCTGGAGCAGCACAGAGCAGGGACCACCCCCACTCCTCAGCATGGGGCTGGTGAGAGCCCAGGAGGGTCCAGGCACTAAGGTGAGCCCCCCTGGTAAGTGCAAAAATGAACGGTGGCTCAGCAGTGAGGAACAGGAGGAGTGGGGAAAGAGCTGCTGCAGCAGACAGAGCTCTGTTCCACTGCTTGGCAGCTCCCAGGCCTGCAATTCAGCAGAACGTAACCCAGAACTTGCTGATTCATGTGCTACCAGAAAAACACTGCCCAACAAACCTCAAGATTTCAACTCTCACCCTGATATTTATAAAAATACGCTTAACCTGTATTAAGAGACTGATCAAAGAGTTGTCTGCACCCCTGGGAGAGAAAGAACCAACAGCACAGAACAGCACCCTGATTACACAAACACCATCCCTTTCAAAAGCAACACGAAGGCACACAGATGGCAAACAGCCTGAATTAAGCGTGGAGAGATACAGGCTATGACTACAAGTTGGGGAAAATGGTAAAACAAACCCTAATTTGCACAGTAGCAGAATACATAAAGAAAGCTGGTATTTATTACAATTCTATTACCCTAATCTAACTGTGATGCAGTTTGTGCCGAGCCAATCCACAAGAGCATACAGTCATTAGCTTCCACTCAGCCAGAATCTTCTCCTATTGCATACAAAACTACTTTGACCAACAGTCTTTCTCCTGGACACAAATATGTGTAAGTGAGGTTTGGTACATGCCACTGTTCTGGAACATTCCTATCTGAATTTCCTCAACCCATGAACTTCGGTGTTTAAGGATACAAATACTGAACAAGCAGGCATTAGACCAGAAAAACACCTCCAAAATTGAAAAACAACAGCTGACAATACACTGCATTTGGTGCACAGCACAAGCAGCCACAACAGCCTACTCTCACTTTTCTTCCCAAAACTATTTAAAGTTGCAACTGAACTTTTGCTGCTTAAATCCTGGACAAAACATTTACACAAACCTGAGTTCCTTAAAATTCTGTAATCTGTTAGGATTGTTTTCAATAATCTTGGCTGTAATTTAATGCTTTGCAATAATCTGTAGTGTAATGCTTTCTAGCTATGAGTTATTCTGCAGGAAATGTTTGCAGGAAACCGTATGTATTTACAAAAGCAGTTTGTTTGTTTTAAAGTACCATCACATGGGCTAAAATAAACAGAAGGATTGAGAAGTGTAAATTAAGAAATACCTGGATCTTGCTCCTTCTGCCTCCTTTTCCTGCTCCAGTACACCTGGCACCCCCAGACTGTCAATACTACACCTTGCCAATCACTGTACCTTTGGGCCTTATGAACAAATGCATTTTAGTAAACAAACTTCTGAGCTTTTAGTGAGCAATGATGACATGATTTCCTCCACAGTGCTGCGACACATCTCTGATAGAAAGCATGGGCTTGCACAGATTATTCAATTTAATACCACAGAGAGGCAATTTAACATGTAAGCATAAACGTAAAATAACCCCACTTAGTGTTTTAAAGCTAAGGTGCCAAAAGCTTTTAGTATGAATTCTGGCTAAATTAGAAAATTAAAAATGTTAAACCAAATTAGTATGCAATGGTACAGAGAAAGTATACTGAAGTCATTCACACAGCACATGCTACTGAAAAATGTAAGCCAAAGAATAAAAAATAATAATAATAAAAAAAAACCCAGACAAAATTGTGTGAAACATGTAACTACTACAAGCACGGTAGTGTAAAAGCAGGTGAGATGGAAGTAGCTAACCTGACTGGTTAGGGGAGTGGCTCACCAAGTCCCGAATGGGAGGCATGCCTACAAAAAAAAAGCAAGAAAATCACAGAAGTGTTAACTTCAGTAAATGAGAGAACAGTCCCCAAACCACTCACTGCTGTAAACCCAGGCTTTAGCCCCCTCTTCCAGGACGGGGTTCTCTCAGAGCCAGCTGCTCTGATCACCTCCCCGAGCAGACACACTGACAGCAAACACAGCCTGGGGATTTCTGCACTAGCAATTCAGCTGTTTTTGGGACACATTTCCACTGCTAGCTCCTTGTTACACGTTTGGCAGCTAATGGACCAATTTAGTATGTCCTTAAAAGTTTGATTTACATAAAAAAGAGGAAGAATTTATAGTCAAAGAAACCAAAATCACTTCATTTTGGACTGTACTGACTTAGAAGTTGAGAGGTCAGCCCTGAAACTTCAGCAGTTCCTCCCTGAACAGTATATTTGTCTGCCTCAAAGTCAGTATTGTGCTGTCTGACTGAGCAAACAGCAATGTCTGAGTATGGCCTAACTCTGATTTAACCCAAGCACGTGTATAACTGTCATTTGCCCTCTTTCACAGCCCCTCCTCCTCTGTGTCCCCCAGGCACTACACGGAATCAAAGTTCACGTTCCAAACTCACAGATTTTACAGCTGGAGACTGTAACTGTTACATTTAAGGCAATGTTTCCCAAATTGATTCAGCCTCCATCACAACTAACGGCAAATCCTAACTGCTCCCCTCTTCCCAGACTGCTACAACAGCCAAGAAACTCCTCCAAGTTAAAGGAGGAATCTTTTGCTCCCAAGGGCTGTGTCTGGGACACAACTTCGTGGCTCCGCTGCGAGATGCTCTGGGATAAAGGGGGATGGGAGGAACCCAAACTGGAGCCACGCCAGGAGCCCAGAGGTGCTCTCCTGTTCTGCTCTGTCTCACAGTTGTAAGCAATTACTGCTGGCTATTATCTTAGTTCATTATATAAATCCCTTCACTGTGGAATAACCAGCTGGTTACTCTGACGTGTTCCAAAGCAGAGGTGAGCAAATACCAGGGCAGTGATCGACCCTTCCTTCTGTGGGAAGTCTGCACATGGGGAGCATCAGTGAGGCCAGTGACTGAACTGGATATGAAAGTGTCCCAAAAATGAGCTACTTGGGCAGAGCTCTTAAAATAACCAGCTTGGCACAAGTCTGGATTTGTTTCAGGAGCACTACATAGCGTGAGCTTCACTTACGTGTCTTTACTAAAAAGATATGCCCAATGTCCTAAAACCAGCAGACAAATAAAGAACCCACAGAACTATCCCTTCTTCTAAACAAAGCATGTTCCTTTTCCAAACAGGAGATGATTTTGCACACAAAACACAAGTAAAGAGATGGGGTTTTGACCACTTTATAATTAAAAAATTCCCCAATATGAAAGACAGAAAAACTCAGTGTGGTCAGGGCAACTAGAGATTTGAAGTCAGCAGTACCTGTGTTCCCTGGCTTTTACAAATCATTCCAACCTCAGCTGGAATTGGGGAGAGAACTTTTCAGGAATGACACATAAAGCAACCCTAGCCATTCCCAATTCCCACAATTCTGACTTCAACACCTTCAACACCACAGTTTTTCTTGTAGCCCTAGACACATCAATTCCAGTAGCCATTAAATAACGCTTTAAAACAAAAGTCAAGAAGCTATTCTGTTAAGGTATTAAATTTAACCCTAGTGTGCATGGATATCCCGTCAAGGATAGGGAAGGGACCTGCAGATGTGTCAAATTTCATGAGATTTTTGATTTCAGAGGTAACACCACAGCAAGTACCTGGAACTGCTGTTGGAGGCCGAAAGAGGAACTAGGGAGAGTGAGTGAGATGGAGATAGACAAATGACAACAGCATTTCCTTTCAGATACAAAGGTGTCAGAAGACACTGGGTCACTCTTGGTTGCTGCTGCATGGCCACCTCACCTCACTGGCAACTCATCAGACAAGGGCTTGAAACCAGGACAAAAATCCAGCATGGAAGAACTATTTGCCTTCACATTATCATCTTGTCTGTGTTTCTGAAAGAACATAACAACACATCCAAACCAGATATTCTTCCTGGCTGTTTCAGGGAAAGAGACCTTCCAAGCACACAAAGTGGCTCCAAGAAAGGTGATTCTGGCTGCCCAACCTCGACTAGTGGTTCTGAGGAGTTTTCCTGGGACACAGGAACACCAGGAGCAGAGCACACAGGGACAAAGCTCTGACAGGATGATGCAGACCACACAGACATTTTCTTAAGGTGGGAGAGTGATCTGGCCAACTGTTCTCTCCCCCGAAGGCTCTCAGGACCCCTCTGGAACCAGCTGGGTGTGCAGATACACTACTCAAATAATCCAGGTATTATTCAGACCACAGAACTGCTCCCAGTGAGGCAGCTGCCCAGACACCAGTACAGCACTGGGACATGCTGGTAGTGCCCAGCCACACCAGCAGGAATCCAAGGAAAACTGAGCAAAACTGGGAAGAATGTAGCACACAAACGAGAATCCAGCTCGTTAAATACCGGGCTGGTGTTCACAGGAGGAGTGCAATGGAGGACAGTACACAAATCCTCTGGATACAACTAGGAGGTTTCATAGGTTGTATAAACAGTAATACTTAAGTTAGTTTACATGCAAATTTTTATTTAAATCACCACTTGTGATCATACAACCTGACCAGCAGAGGATATATACTGCAGAAAAAGTGTCATCTCAGAAGCAACCAAGTATATACGAAAGGTGACTTCAAACCTGGCTGTGGGCAGGAACAACATTATACAGGTAAGGCAAAAAAATTAACTACTTAAAAATTATTTCCTGCAATGGTAAAGAGTTCTATCAGGATGTTACAGAAATAACACTGGAAAGTAATAGGGTAAACATCCCCCAAGAAACATGGATGAACTGCTGCCAATGCTTTGATTACTTTCACTTTAAATACCGCTTCTTCAAGATGCAGGAATCAGAACAGCTCAAAATTCAACTCAGACTTGAAATATCAAGGTTATCTTCAGGGGCTTTTCTGACTTTTTTTTTTTTTTTTTAACTGAAGGGGCTAGGAGTCACATTCTTTGTGGTCTATAAAACACTAATTTTGAGAAACACTGGGAATTTAGTAAAGTCTCAGAAGAAACTATTTGTGGAAACAAATTACATCATCACTGCTATGTGCACATCAAAATATAAATACAATTATAAAAATAAGATAGCATTTGTTCAACATATTAAGTATTAGCATGCACTAATACCAAATCCCTTTTCAAAGCTAGACCCTTTACAGAAAGTTACTTTTTTCCATCCAAAAATTAACTGCATTAATGTCCTGGAAAATTCCCTGAACTGCATGCTACTGCAGTCACTGAACAGCACATCATGCAGGCGTAACAGGTAAGTTTACCTGTCTTAAAAGGATTTCTGTATTTGCAGAAATGTATAACAAGCTAAAGTAACAAAGGATAACTGTACTTAATTAGGAATAAAGTGGATCCATTTTGTAGGGCAATCGAGCTTCAGGTGGGTAAACAGAGAAGAAATCTGACCTAACAACAAAAATCAATTCTGATATCCTGAACAAGCCATACCCTGTCTGGATCTGTAGGCATGAAGTTAAAAAATAAAGAAAAGTCTGGAGGTGTTTTTCAGAATCCCAGAATGGTTTGGGTTGGAAGGGACCTTGTAGCCCATCCAGTGCCACCCCCTGCCATGGGCAGGGACACCTTCCACCAGCCCAGGGTGCTCCAAGCCCCGTCCAACCTGGCCTTGGACACTTCCAGGGATGGGGCAGTCACAGCTTCTCTGGGCAACCTGTGCCAGGGCCTCACCATCCCCATAGGGAAGGATTTCTTCCCAATACCCCATCTAACCCCACCCTCTGGCAATGGGAAGCCAGTCCCCTTTGTCCTGTCACTCCAGGGCCTTGTAAACAGTCTCTCTCCATCCTTCTTGTCTTGGCTCACTTCAGGTCCTGGAAGGCCGTAATTAAGTCACCTCAAAGCGTCTCTTGTCCAGGCTGAACAATCCCAGCTCTCAGTGCTCCATCCCCCTAATCATCTCCAGGGTCACCTCTGGACTCGCCCCAACAGGTCCATGTCCTTCCTGTGCTGGGGACCCCAGAGCTGGAGGCAGCACTGCAGAGTGCCCCCCTCACCTGCTGCCCACACTGTGGGATGAGCCCCTCTCTGGAAAGGGTCCTAAAGGCCCCTCCTTGTGAGGTCTATCAAAACTGGACACAAAAAAGGTGCTTTGTACCACGACCACACTGGGATCAATGATCAGGACACAGCCTGGAAGTGTGGAGCACAGCCGTGGTCATATTGCAATCACCACCTGTTCCAAACCTGCCCTGTCTGTCACACACCACTGGCAACCAGAAGCCCCTGAGACAGGCTGAGGTTTCAGTATGGAACTTGCACAGTGAGGCCAACACCATCCTGCCATGGTCAACAGCAGACTACAACACAGGAAAGCATCTCTTCATCCTTCAGCTTACCGTGAAAGCTTAAACAACGTTGGCTCAAATATTACACTGGTAATGGAATTTACAACATTCAATTTTAGTTCAGGGAAAACAAGGTGCTTGCCCTCACCTGGCTGTTTTTTGCTGCTGTTGGGCACTTCTCCGTTGGTCACGGGCTGGTTACTGGTGACAGTGCTGCCTCCTGACTGGCCGTTTAACACTTTGGGAGTGGATCCCAGGTTTGCAGCTATCACTGGTAACTGCTGCCCTCGTTTCAGAAGCTGCTTCTGTTCCTGGTGTCGGAATCGCGGTGGTACTTCCCGAGGAGGGTATCGAGGCAAGGGCTGCTGCTGGCTGCTGGCTGGGGCCCGCTTGGCATTATTAGTAGTGCTGGTTCCTGTGGAAGTGCCGTTGGAGGTGACAGGCTGAGGCTGGCTTACACTTGTCTTGGTTTGTTCTGGCACTACCCCCACCCCCAGGAAAAAGAAAGTGGGACAAAGTTATTCATACGAACAGCAACTCAAAAAAAATCAAAGACTGAGTCAATATTCAGAGGTGTTTATATACGATGCAGGGGCAGCATTTCTTCCTATTCAAGCTATAACTCATTCCCCAGGAAAAGCTCTGATATTCCACAATCACACACTTTCATGGCACAGATCTGGAAGCAGGAATATGCCTTGCTATCACTCCTAGCATCATCAGTTACAGTAAACGACTACTGACCAGCTTTCTACAGCTTTTTCCTGACACACCAGCATTATGCAGTTTATCGCAGCATTTAACTTTCAGTTAGAAAACTACTTAAGTACTAAAAAATTAAGTTTCCCACTGGAGTTAGATTTTCAGTGTCATGTACAGAGAACCACCCTGGCCTGGCCCAAGAAGAACAAGGGGTGAACAGGACCTACAGGACCTGCTGCTAGGACTTCCCTGCTTTATCGACCCCACTATCCAAAGGGGAAGACACCAATGCCCTCAAGTCCCTGGTGCCAGCACAGGCAACACCACACACAGCCCGGCAGGATGGGACTGGCACTGGGAAAATGCCAAATGTGCAACTGCAAATTATCTCAGTGCCGACAGCACGGCCCCGGCAAGGCGAGGGCAAGGTCACATCAGTTGCAGAGGTCACAGCGAGGGAGCACACCAAACCCAGCTGCTGGATCCAGGGAAACCCACACCATCCTCAGCTCCACACCCCGCCCCAGCAGCACAACAGCAGAGGGGGAAGTATGGGGCAGGTGGAGGAACTGGTGAGTAAACCAGCTCACCAGGGAGGAAGGGACACCGAGCTACTGGTGTGTGCCCTGGTGCCACTGCCATCCATCCCCAACCAACACGGCGAAGCTTTACTCCATCCCTCCTTACTGATATCTTAATGTACTTTTCAAATTTCCTGGATATCCATAAAATGTGTTAGTCTTTACTGCAGAACTTCCTGAGATACCTCAAGACTCAATCACTCAGCACTAGGAATATTGTTGCTACATGACTGAAAATGTAGTTTTCAGGGGCCTTTAAAATTTTTTTAAATTTGTTGAAAAAAATTTGTTTTAAATTTGTCACTTTATCATTGACTTTCAGGAACAGATTCATGGGAATATAACACAAAAAATAAATGAAAACACACTCAAGTTTTTATTTAAAGAATCAATTCGAATGTTGTCAGTGCTATTATGACTATAATTTCAGTTTATTTTTACTACAGTATACAAATACATATTATTAAAACCAGAAACTAGAAGTCCTTTAGAACAACAACAAAAAAAAAAAGTCACAGAAGAATCAGCATCTGGGTTGTGTTTTAACGGATTATTTTATTTAGGTTGCTTAAGGAAAGCAGGAAAGAACCTCCTTGTTTGACATACAGGTGGGCAGCCAAGGGTGGGCAGAAGTCTGAGGGTGAGGAGCACCCAGCTCTCCCCACAGTGCCCACATCCCTCTGGGCACAGCTCTCCCATTTCACAGCTGACTGGAGAGGGACTGAACTGCGGACAGGAATGGTCAGGACAGAAGTCAGCTGAATGTACAGACACAGGGAACAGAAGGGATTCAAAAGCTATTAGATGAACTGGGAAGTTGATAAAGATCACCAACACCACCCCAGATTGCCTCAATGTAAGCTGTTCCCTATATCAACAGGGGATAACTGATTCTTTGAATGGTGTTCTGATGCACATAATGTGCTAACAAATTATGATCAGAACTGAACCACACAAATACAATGTAGTCTTAAACATACCTGCTTCATTTGCTCCTTCTAAAATCTCTTGCTTTAAAAATAAAATGAGAGTGAGTAAACCCAGGGCTGTGGGGGGTGCTATGTAAACAAATTGCTGTGAATTTGTTGACAGTTTAATGCAGAAGCACTTTGTTCTTCTCTCTGGTATAGGTACTGCAAAAAGTTCTGAAATTAAACACATTTATTCACACTCCACAATCTGTGTAACCACTGCCCAAACCTTAACTTTTGGCACTCTCCCTGTGCTTCTTGCTTCAGCTGATTCCATGAGTGACCCTTCCCAGCACACCTCATTTAAGCTTTTTTTTTTTTTTTTTTTTTTTTTACTGTCAGCTTAAGCAGAAAATACAAATACCCCTCACTTGAGGAGGTTTTAATACAACATAGAGCACCTGGTAATGTGCTCACGGAGTCACTTCTCCTTCCCTGTCACTTCCACTGCCCCACAACTGCTCTTCTGGGATAAGGTGAAATAATTTCCATCTGACATTCCCTGGACACCCCGACAGAGCTGCCAGCAGCACACTCACGGCAGTCCTAACACTTCACTTTCCTAATTAAAGCCCCTTCAAGACCCAGTGTGTTAGAACAGACCCCAGGGACCTGCAGGAACTCAAATCGCTTTTGACTATCAAGGAGAGCAGCGAATAAACAAGGTGCTCGCTGCCCAGCCAGCCCCAAGGCACAGCACCAGCAGCACTGCTCCAACAGCTCAACAATATTAAATGTCTCATATATTCTAAGCATCATTTCCTTAGCAAATGTAGCAATTCTGTCTACTATGATCAGCAAACTAAAGAGCAAACTGCAGGTCCCCGGGTTAGACTATAGAACAGGCAGAGTCCACATTCATATGCTAATTTTAAACTAAAATTATCCAAAGCACACAGAATCCCCTTGCCTTCGTTCCCTCAGAACCACAGAGTAAGTTTTAAGCTATACAATTTATCCTGTCCAACATTTTCTGCTCCACAACTTCTCAGAAGGCTAAATAACATTAATATTCCAATATGGCTACTACGAATTCCAGCACACCTAAACTGTTATCTTAATATTTTAATTTGCTCTAAACAAGTAGCTTGTTAATAAAAGTTTGTTCTGCATACCAGCATTTTATTTTGAATCTTATTAATGCAGAAATACAATACTAACAGACCTACAGTTTATCACAGTTAATTAACTTGACTAGGAACAGCAAGTTTACAGAAATGAGTATTAAAAATGACAGATTTTCATAAAGAACAAACCTGCTGCAAACCCTCAGAGCAGGGGATGGTGGAGTTACAGTTTACAGAGAGATTCCAAAGAAAGACGCTTCCAACTTGTGTTGCTTTCCCACTCTGCAGATTTCATTAGAAAATGGAGGAGAAGCATGGTGTCATTTTACTGCTCCAGGAGCTGCCTGCCAACTCCTCCTGGAGCAGGGGCCCAGGGACTCACACTCCCCCTCCAATAAAAAAATGGCAGCTGCTTGAGTAACTTTAACGCAGATGGAAAACAGTTTCTCCCTCGCCCAAAATCAGCGCACAGAGATCAAATCCTTCCCTAACACACACAAAGAACAGCACCAGGCTGGCAGGGAAACGCTCCTCGTCGCTGCCGCCGGAGCTGCCCCTGGAAAACGCCTTGTGCCGCTCTCCCTGCATGGCATGCCCCGGAGTTGTCAGGGCTGGAATGCTGAAGGGCAAACAGAGGAAGTCTGGCTTTCAAGCTGACACACGTAAGATGTAGTGCTAGAATTTTCGTGGTGGAAAAATGGCCGCAGCTGTGAGCTCGGAGCTGCTCTGGAAAATATCTCCGTGTTTGCCAAGGCGTTAACCCCTGCGGATCCAGAGGTGAGCGCGCCCTTCCTGCGGGGACTGCACAGCCAGCCGGGCCCATTCCCGGCATTCTTCTACTCACTTGCGAGATTTAAGAGCTAACACAAGAGTTTTTCCAGTCAGGAAAAGCAGAGGCAGGCAAGCGAAAACCCCGACGAAAAGCAGAAGGGTCAGTGCAGTCGGGCCGTTCTGCTTTGCGGAGAAGAACACGAACAAGTTTCCAAGGTGGGAAATGTGAGTCAAAGATTTCAATTCCACACCCAGCTATTTTTAGAGCACTTTCCGTTTCAGTGGGTAATTCAGTTTATTCTGTTCTGCAATGAAAGTGGCACTTTCTGCTGAGGGATCCAGTGCTGCAGTGACAGCTGGGTGCAGCTCGAGTTGCTGCTGCTCCCCAAAGCCCAGACCCTTTCAGAACTAACCCCAACCCCAGCACTGAGCAAGCTTTATCAGTTACTTTGCATCTACACATTAAATTGAGGGCAAAGGGCATTTCACCTCACGCTGAGCTCTCACCCTGGGGCAGCACACCCCGACTGCTGGAGCGAGCACACCCAGCCAAACTTAAACATCCTTCTTGGACAGCGCTTGAACATCCTTCTTGAACCTCCTTCCTCCAGCGCTGGACTCACCAGCAGCTACCTGGGGCCACAGTGCTGCTGCAAGAGTTCTGGTTTAGAGGGAATTCAGGATAAATGGATGGATTTGTCTATCTTTAATAGCACTGACTTTAAGCACAGCAAAAGGACGTATTTTGCCAGGCTAGAAAGAATACCACAACTGACTATTCCCCAGTACTCTCAATGAATAGGGATTTTCAAATTATCCTTATTTTTTCCTACAGTACCCAGTGAAAGAGCACTGGGAAGGCATGTGTCCACGTGTTTTGCCAGCTGCTCCACAAACAGACAAACCTTCCACTTAGCAACTAATACACTCGCCTCTAACGGCTCCAACCTGCTCTCCCCTCCTTTAACAAAACCAGCTGGATCAAACCAGACAGGTCAGAGTCCCTGAAATCTGCAGGGATGCCAAACCTGTGTTTTTAACTGCAATACTACAGTAACAAAACGCTCCTGGCACCAGAAACATTTATATTAGCATCATCTTCATTACTTCCATCCCCAAGCCTGAACAGGAAAACCCCCAGCTCTACGAACTTTCTCAGAAGGTTCCTGTCATTTTACACAAACACTGGGACCTGCTTCAGCTGGCACAACAGCAATTTCTACCTTAGCTATAACAGCAGTTTAGACCCATCCAAACTATGCATAAAACCAAGAAATATCCTCCCTCCTCACCCCCACCACTTAACCAGCTCCTTTTCTGAAAGAGGCACATAATTCTGAATTATTTAGAGATCCTATACTCTTGTATTTTATCTTCAGCTCATGCACAGAATAAATTATTTAAGACATTAACGTGATGGAAACTTGGAAACTAATGAAACATTAATTTGCATCCTGAATACAAGGAGGTAAAACTGGTGAAACAAGGCAAAAGCCATGCAACACAAGATATGGATTTTGTTCCTATAGAAACTGCGGCAAAAAGTTGTGTATCTGCATCTCATCATGTTTGTTCTTCCAGAACACTGCCAGCTTGTGTTTCTCTGACAACTCTAAATTCCTGGTAAACTTTCTGAAACACCCTTTAAATAATAATGTAATAAAAGTTGGAACTTAATATATCAATTAGTGAACGTTAGGCCTCAAAGAAGGAAAAAAAAAAAAAAGTTAAAAAAAATTATTTTGTCCTTCCCTGTGAAGATTCCCATCAGGTAGCCTCCTGAGCAGAATTCCTGCCCTCCCTATTCATGCTATTTTTAGTCATTTGCTTGTGCAGCCTTGGCCCTGACATGAGGCCAGAGCAGCCCAAGCACACAGGTCAAATGGTCACTCCAAATGCATGTTACTGTCTACAGCAAAGTATTCTATTATTTTCCTTCTCCATCACCTTTTCAAACATATTTTATCACTTCAGAATAAATCTAGATATTTTCCTAATTCTTTGAATTCTAGAGAAAAGGGAACACAATCTTTATTCTCCTCCTTAGGAGTTGGTTGGAATGGAGATCCGCACAAACCCTACAAATATTCAGAATAACTGCAGTGCTCCCACCTGCCATGAACATGGAAATGACACCTTTCAGGTAGTGACATCTTGATCATTTTGCAGGATGAACATGCAAAAGTGGCCATATCAATAACTTGTCTACCAAGGGTTCCCAATCCCAGCTGCACTTGGAATATCTGGGAAGTAAATTTCAAACAGATCATTCTATACATGGTCATTCCTTAAATGTTTGTGCACTTGCAATCAAGGCAAAAAAGGGGAAGGAAAAGTGCAAACCAGGACAAGAACTCCAGGTATTATGTCTATGCCTGGTGCTGTGTAAGTAACTAAGAATGGAAAACAGGAAGAGCAGCAACTCCAATCCCTGTGCAAACCCTTCACCTTTACTCTTCCAGGCTTTTGTGGTCACTTTGAAAAGGTGCAGCTAAAGTCTCAAGGATCCCACCTTTCACCTCTGAAAGGAGTTCTCAGGTGACATGTTTGATTCAACACATTTAAAACCACAGAAAGAATACACAGAATAAAAGTAACTGTAAAGTAACTTACCTTTGATTTTTTGTTCAATGGCCTAGAACGAGAAAAAAGAAGTGTCAGTGATTTGTGCAGATAAGAGAGAAACCACATGTGCACGTGCCACTTCATAAAGCAACATTAGCTTTTGACTTTCCTCTTTTAATATGGTTTCAAGTTATTTAATTATCTGCTTCAGAAGCATCTCTTTAACCAACCCAGGCCTATTATTCCTTATGCCTAAAAAGCTGTTTAAATGTTACAGAAGACAAAATTAATTTGAAAGATAACTACATGAAACAGACTGAATTAAACTTGCAAATTAAGATGTTTTAAGTGAGTTAAAAACTGTGCCTGGAAGCAAAGAGCCGCCACCACTTTTATTGCAGAACAGGGAAGGGAAGGGGGAGGGACCTGGAAATAGAAAGGAGTAAGAGAGCAAATGCCAAAGCATTTCATTTCCAAGATTCAACAGGTTACACCTGTGGTGTGGCCAAGATGAAAGATCTATTTGAATAAAACTTTATTGCTGCATAAAACTGGGGAGAGAAACATTTCTTGCATGTCAGTGCACCTCAGTGGTGTGCTTCTAACTACAAACCACAGGGAGACTGTGCTCAGAAAGTGCCTCCCAAAGCACATAGTTCCTCCCATCTGAAACTAGAGTTCTCACTTTTAAAATCAATTACTGCCACAAGAAAATGAGATTAATTTGATGTGGTCACTTTGGAAGCTGTATAAAACCCATTTTAATTGTGATGCTCCATATATTTACAGTATGAAATAGACTTGCGATAATACTGAGGGTGTGATTGTCTATAATGAAAGCCACGAGGAGGGGAAGAAAGGAGAGGGTGTGAATGCAAGAAGAGTTTATGGATTCACTGGTTTGATGTCAGACTTGCCCAGACTCAGACATTAGCACTGCTAGGGTCAATACTTGAACTTTAACCACAACTCTCCCGTGCCCCGACCTTGCCTCTCTTCGGGAAATCAAGGGTACATTAACAGAAACCCCCTCCTTTTCACCTTCTTATGCTGACAGAAAAGGATACACAGTTTGTACTCTCCCCAGCTGTGACCCAAGTCGTTTGCCTGGCACTTGGCCCATGAACAGGAAAATAAGTCAGAAGTTTTCAAAGCTTTTTTTGCTGTTTCTGGCAATCCACAGCACCCAAAGAGGCCCGTGAAGAGCCAGGGCACAGCCCAGGCTGCTGACTGCTTTCTGCACTAAGGTGCAAGTCTCTGAGAGAAAAAACATTGAATGTATTTCAGCTGGGCTCTTCCAAAGTGCTCGGTTCAAGACTCTGCAGGTTTTGCTAGCAAGCCTGTGGAAGGTAGAACAAAGCAGTGTGCTCCTAGAGAGCCATAGCCAGCATCAGGCACTGGAACCACAGGAAAACTGCTGAGCAGGTTCACTCTGCTCCCACCAGCCAGAGAATCCCAAAATGGACATATTTAAATCCCACATTTACAAGCTCCTCTCAAGCTCGGGGTCAATATTTAGGATCAATGGCAATGAAGAGTATCTTGTCAGTAAACAGGGATTCTCAAGTATTTACAAACATTCCTGTGACGTTTCCATCCCTAAACACTTTTGCTATCACTATTTTCATTTTTATCCACCTATCCTACTACAAATTCTCTTATGACATGTTTCCATACTGAAGATTAAGATACATTAAAATAAGAATACAGCTGAAAGCCACTACCTTCAAATGGTACTTTTATTCTACTAATAAATGCATTAACACTGAGAGACTTCAAACTTGAAACCGCCTCTAGTGACAATCATGAAAAAGAATGGTCATCTCAGAAGAAAATCTAGTCTTGTAAGAAACTACACAGAGGCAATGACACTGTTCAGTATGTCAGTAACCACTAGATAACCGCCAGCACATCTGAACTGAACACACCAAATTAACAAGAAAATACCTGTGAGTAACAACAGTTAAATCAGTTTTTACTAGTGGTGAAAGAAGTCACCCCTGAGCACAGGGTTTTATTTTTCAGTGCTCCACATACCTTTTTTTGAGCAGCTTCCTTCTTCTTCTTGTCTTCTTTTCTCTTTTTCCTTTCTTCCATCAACTGTTCTTCCTCTTCTTGCACTAAATCCCTGAACCACACAGTTTGTAATTAACTCTCCCAAAATACAATCTGTACACACTTAGATTCATTTTAGAACAATTATTTCACAGTGACACAAAAGGAACTGGGGAATTTTGCTTCTAATTGGATCCTGTTTCTACAGGGACTGTCACTGTCACTGCGAGACACAAGTGACAGGACTTTAAGTGCAGATGTGGTGTCAAGCTACACATAAGGCGTTCTTTCTTCCAAAGCCTACAATGAAGGCTTAGACTTTAATTTGATTCAAAAGCCAGCAAATTCAGATGTTATTTAATCTCCACCTGAAGCGGTACAACTGAGCTCTGGCACATCCCAGCCGGCAGCGTTCCCGCACTCAGCCAAAGCACGCCCTGCACATCTGCACAGCTCCCTCACCCCAAACCACCCCTGCCAGGAAGCAGCAAGTGTGGGCACTGTCACACCACAGCTGGCACCACCAGGGCCACTTTACAGCTCCCTAACCCAGGGACAAAACTGCAGCTTGTTAAAAGTGAAACCAAAACTCAAGAGCATTAACTGAATTCACTTCCTACACGGTATTTGGTGCTCAAACTGGAGGCTGAGCAGCAGCATCCTTGTCCAGCTTACTCTGTTTAAAAACACACTTCAAAAGATTTTGGGGGAAAAAGAACTAAGAATGTCAATCTGGGGCAGTCACTACTTGCTTCTGCCTGGAAACACTGGGCTACTTTTTAACCCCAAACTACCCATAACTACACAGCTCCAGTTTCAGACAAGATAATTTGATATCTGTCAGATGCAATGTCAATTAAATGCATTAAACTACAAGATACTCCACAAGTACCAAAACTTTTCTTACTTTCTTAGATATATAAATAACCAGTTAATTCTACGTTTAGCTCAAGTCCCTTCCAAAGTGACTGCAGGTGTCAGTTTTGGAGTTTTTATACATTTTTTTTTTTTTAAATCCACAAGTTCCAGCTTCAGTTGCTTGGTTCCACTGCAGCATATTCATATAACTTCCTCACTCGTTAATTAGAGCAATTAGACCAACAAGCAGCACGCTGAGCACTGCTCTCGTGCAGGTGGCACCAGTGTAAATGATGCTGAGCAGCAGCTCACCAGGTCAGCTCTTTCAGGCATCCAGCAGCAGTTTATCCTCATCCTTCTGCATGATCCCACCATTCCTTTGGGAGAGGTGACTCCCAGGTTGCTGCTGCCCATTTCAGTTCTACCTTTAAGCTCTAAAATTGGTTTTTTGTCCTGATCTGAAGTTCTTCAGTGACACAGTGAAGGTGGCTCTCCTCCCAGTAAGGACAATGCCATATTATAAATGCCATTATATACACTGCCACTTATACTTAAATTTAAATTTCAATGGCTGAGTGTACCCACCGAGCAGCCACTGACAGCAATCATTGTCGATTCCTGATTGCAGAGATCCTGGTTCTCACTGCAAATCCCATTCCATCCACTGTTTCTTTCCCCAGTGCTCCCTTCTGTTGCAATAACACTGCTTTACTGCACACCCAGCATTCCTTTTCTTCTCTGCCACTCCGAGGGGGCTGTTCCAGGTCCCAGCACCTCGTGTTGCACGTGTGAGCAGCAGCAGCAGCAGGTCCTGCAGGTCTGACCAGTGGCAGAGCTGCTCTGACAGTGAGCACTCAAACCACCTCGTGTCCCCTCCACCCCACACAGGACCTGCTACAGACACACCCCTGCTCTGAGAAGCTTCCACAGACCAAATTCTGGCTTTTAAGATTTTTCAGTAACAGACAGCAAGCACTAGTTACTTCTCTTAAGAAAGAATTACTTCTGATGTGTTAAGATAGGCAAAAAAATTATCTAAAAGTGTTATTTCTGAGCCCCCTCTGTGTTTCAGTTGCACTGCCAGGGGAATCACAACCCACCAAACACAGCCTGGCTATTCTGCATTTTACCACAGCTTTATCATCTGGCTGCAAGATTCATCGAGGACCACCTCCCTGCAAATGCAATTTTGCATTTACAATTGGGTCTCAAAAATGACTGCATGGACAACTAAGAGGTCAGTCACGTAACTACAGAAACAATTCCAGTTGGCCAGTTTCATTCAGAGCAACCCCTTGGATGCAGTGCAAATCTGAGTTCAATGATTAACCTGCAGTGACAGCTGGGCACTGCAAAGGTGACACATCAGTCTGTTTTGTCCCTTGCTGCCTCACACCCTGAGCATTTGTAACCAAAGGGAGTTGGTGACACTGATCCTCACTTTGGGCTAATTTGGGACAGTACAATTTTTAACAGGCAATTTAAGCTGGAGAACAGCACCAGGTCTGGAAGCAGTGCAGAGGAAAAAGGTTCTATAGGTCCCAGCTCCTTCTCAACACCACCCCCAGTCCATTTACAGCTCCTTTCCACGCTGAGCAGAGCCAATGGTTCACTCCTCAGGAATTCAGTACTTCCTGAGGTACCACTGACAGCAGGAGGTGCCTCATGCAGCTGAAAAGGCAGGGTACTGTGTCCTCCTCCCACAGCCCTTCTCTCTCCCAGCCTCAGTCCCTCAGTGGGCATGGTCCAGGGGCAGCTCTGCCCACCCTGCCAACACCCAGGCTGGGACCTCCCCTCGGACTGGCTGCTGGAGCAAAAGCTTGGTTACGGAACCTCTAAGAGTTCTAAGAGCTAAGAAAGCCACCAGCACTTGTTTTGTATAACAAATTTCAGTCTGTCACATGCCAAAACTGCATTAACTGAAAAATTGTTCTGCTTTTAGAAGAAAGCTGTAGCACATTCAAGAGCAAGCAGAATGCAAAATAGTATTTTCACAGGGAAAAAAAGTAACTCATCAATCCTACTACAGCTAAACCAACACGATTACATTTCATTTTGAGAATACAGATGCTAATAACTAACATACCAATATCTCTGGAATATTCTACCACAGCATCATCGGTTTGTTTTCACACAGGCACAACAGAATTCCTAAATTATGACACTCTATGACATCTGATTTTCATCTAATTAAGAAAAACGGATTCTAGATTACAAAGCCAGCTTAGGATACATAAACCCACATGATGATTAGGATCAGGACTCCAGACAACTCCTGGATAAAAATTATCCATTTACAGTTCATGTTGGGTTTTTAAGAGTATTAATTACCACCATAACATTAAATCTCAGTGACTGGAGTGCAAAACTAACCCACTGTACAGCAGCAGCAAAGCCCTTCCTGCTCCTCCTTCTCTTCCCTGAAAACTGAATCCTTCAAGGAAGACAGGCCTATCCACCACCCTCATGCACACACTGAAACCTGAGACACAAACTCACATTTGCCTAGTAAGTCTTCAGTCTCGGGCAGAACTCCTGAATTTCCATCTCTGACAGCAGGAAGTGTGAGTCTCCCTTATTCTTTCTCACACACAAATCCATGTCCCTCTCAGCAGACAGCAAATGATGGCATTGATGCCTCCGAGTCCACCTCCATCGGAACATGGAACAAACAAGCTCCACCTCTAACACTACTCCTTGAGGAACAGAAGTGGAATGTAGCATTTTCCATTTACCACCTCTGCCTAAGGGCTCCCTGTTCCTGCCTACAAACCAACAGCAGCTCCACAGTCATTTCAGCACGGAACAGGAGCCACCACAGGAACCCAGCCTTGTGCTAACAACACAAAGCCAGAAAAATAGCAGGTTCTTCTGCTGGGCTTTTCCCTGTATCTGTTGGATTTAATCCATGGACCCTGTGTGCCCAAGTGTTTGCAGCAACCCGCTCAGCTGGGTCTGTCAGCAGGCCCGAGCCAAGGCCCGAGCCTTCTGACTGAAAACAGAAATACATAAACAGGCCCCCATGGCTTCCCTATCAGCCATCCCACTGTCACCACACACATGCACAGGGAACGTCCTTCTCCTCCTGTGTAACAGGATTAGCTTGCTCAAGGTTAAATGGCCTTAGCAGAAATGCAAACCATATTTTTCAATTTAGATCAAGTGAAAATAAAACACCCCGGCCATAGGAAATCCAGATCGGAGACTGAACAAAGGCCTCTGGTTTCAACAGCTTAACTTGAAAGGTGTTTTATTTTCAAATGAGACCAAATGAAAATGGATCTTGATCTCAGGAGAGAGTGCACATTTGATGGCTCTGAGAATGTGCAAGGGGAAACTGCTGCTCTCTGCTCTCTGAACAGACTGAGGGTCAGATAAATATTTACTATCTTTTTTTATAAAGTAATTTTTTTTCCAGGTGTGTACCCCGTCACAATTCCTTGTATAAAGAGGGAAAAAACCCAACAAACTACCAAAATGTTTTCCTCAATTAAGCCATTAAAAAAGACCCAAAACAAATCAAAACCAAAACCAGCTTTTTAACTGGAACAGGAATCAAGAGAGCACAAGACACTTTATTTTTGTGTGGTTTGATTTCTTATTTGGCTTGTGGAGACTGGAAAAAGCTCTAATGCTCAAACTGCAAACATTCCAGGTTAATATTTATATCAAATCATGTTTCACTCATTAATTCTTGAAAAAGAGTTCTAATAATCTTTAACTGCTAAAGCTCCAGTTTGGCATTGTAGAAATACCTGGGCTGAAACAGCCATATTTAACCTTTATTCTTATGTTGCAGAAGGGGAAAATCAAGTTGATCCATATTTTCCCTGGCAGACAGGCTGAGGATGCAGTAATTAATGCTTGTGCAGCACTGCTATCTTTGTTGTTACAATATACCAAAGGGCAACATGTGTTGCCACAATAAAATCACAATTCTATCACCTCACAGAGGAAATGATGGTTACAAGAATTCTGCGTCACCATCTCTGGAGGGATTTAACAGCCATGTGGATGTGACACCTGGGGACATGGTGGCACTGGATTAACAGCTGAGGGCAAAACATAACTGTGGATTTTTACCTTCTTCCCGTATACTACATGGAGCAAACATACAAGGAAAAACTAGAAGTGATTGGACACAGAGGCTTTTGCAACCACTCTAAAAATTTCAGTGACAAACATAAAATAAATTTTGGGTGAAACAAATAAACAAATTAATGCTTTCCACTGTTTGTTCTTCTTCTAATTATAAATTAAACTGCAGTGCTACAGGTGGAACACTGCCAGGTAACTACAGGTAAGCATCAGGAATTGAAAGATCTTTAACAATTCTGCAAAGCACCACGTGCTCAGCCTACAGCTGATCTTCTACACACACTTTCAAATTCATTGCTGAGATTGAAAAGTTTTCTGTATTTTGACATAAAAGTTCCCTAATCTTTAAATTTTTTGAAATTACACAATTACATACAATTGCCAATAAAAGTGATTTCTCAGGTTCTATAAAAACCAACAGCTTTTCTACTCACCAGAACTCTGTGAGGATCAATTATAAAATGTGTATTTTCATTAAAGAGGGATCCTACAGTTCATTTATCCATGAGTCTCACAGAACAGCAAATTACACCAAGAAGAGTTCATGGAACAGACACCAGGACTCTGAAGTTAACAAAAAAAAAACATACCAGTAAACCCCACCAGTGCCTCAGATGGAAATGCTCCGGCACCTGAACCCACCCAGCGTGTTCCTGGGAGCACAGACAGCCTGAGGCAGTGAGAACAAAACAAACCCACTCATTTACAGACGTGTATGTGTGTTAGTTCTTTCCAGCTATTAACAAAAAGGAGAGGTGCTGCCAAGCTAAAAACTGAAACAAATACTTCAATGAATAATTAATTAGTAAATGAGTATCAGCTAGTTTCTTTTTTGCTTTTAAATACCTCAGTCTTTAAATTATCACCCTAAAAGTGAAGTGATGGAATTCTACCTACCATGTCTGCCACTGCCAATTACCTGGAACACACTCAGCTTTCCCATTCTCCCAATACAGATGCTGGCTCATCAGAACAATGTTCCCCCCTACAAGCACTATAAATGCACCATAATTCTGGAACATTTGTGTCAGTTTTGTCCTCATGTTTCATAAGCAGACAGAAGACAGATCTGTTTCCCAAGAAGTTTATCATCCAACTCCACAAGGCTCCAGCAGCAGCCATAAACAATCCCTATCTCCTGTAACAAATGAGGGACCGAAGAAGGCAGATTAAACTGCTCCTCCACAGTCACGCTGGCCATTCCACAGGAGGCTCTAACAGAAGCACAACCCCAAACAACTGTTCAACTCAACTCTGACCCACTCCCAGGCTGCTGCAGAGGCAGCCCTGCTCTGTACAGGGGTTTGCTCTAAGACCCAAAACACTAAAGTAAATACAAGGTACCTTATGGGGACCACCTGACAAACGACCTGGAAAAACGTCCATGGAGGAGAAAGGGGGGTGTAATTTTGCAAAGGTGTCTCTAAAGGTCTTGAAAAGCACAAATGGGTTTTTTTTCCTGCAATAAACTCTTCCCATTTCACAGCAGACATCATTCCATCAGAAGTTTCTCAGGGAAAAGACCCACATCCCCCCAAACCCAACAGAAAACCAACTGCTTTAACGTCAACAGAAACTACTGCATTTCTCCATTTCTCTATGCCTCTATCATTGAGCCAGATCTTTTCTACCCCTGCAGCAAACAAGGAACATATCACAGCAATATGGTAGCTACTGTAACACAAAACTGCAAAAATCAGTTGTACAGCAGTAACTCAGAATACAAGGATGAAATCTAGGTGAGAAGCTTGCTCTCCCAAAACATGGCCAGTCTGCAACCGATGCAGATGGAATGTGGAGCAGAAATCACAGGTGAATGGAAGCCATGGAGACTCTTCCCTATGGTTTGCATGCTTGTGAAACAAGAGACAAACCCCTGGGTTTGGGAAAATGTAAACGTATTTCAGATATTTACCTTCTCTCAGTTCCACATAAATGAGGCAGGAAAGCCCTGTTTACCAAACAGAATTGAAAGGTTATTGCTTAAATCAGAAGAATTAAGTGGTGACTTTTAGCAGTCCTGATTTTAACCAAGTTTAATTCTTAGATGTGCCCAGTTAACACCAGATAGCTCTTGTTCTGGCCAAACAGGTGACATTTGACTCGTAACATTACCAGTGTGCAATGCCCTTATCTGTATCACTGTCACTGGCTTGTTTTTGAGAGCAGGAATATTTGTGCAGCACTAGGCATGTATGAATTCTAGAGAGAACTCGGACCAAATGAGGATTCTTTTCCAAAAGGCCAAGGAAGCCAAATGTAATCCTGAGTGTAAAATGGGAATCACTCCAATTGGATAAGTAAGCTGTACTAAAATCTGTAACACTTAATCCTGTCACAAACCTACCGTCTAGGCCAATATTCCCAGTAAGATAAAAAATATTTGCTACCCGTTAATTCATAAGCATAAACTCCAGAAGCGACTTCAGAACACACACAAAGCAAATGTCCCGTGGTGTTCACAGTCTACAACCACACTGTGAAATCTTTATGTGAGATCAACATAAACTATAGCACAGGGCTGTGTGTACCTTCCCAGGAAAGAATATCAGCTCCTTTACAGCTTGACTAGGTCACTGCAAATTTAATTAGACTGTAAATAATGAGACTGGAGGAAGAACGAGGGCTGTTTGCTGAGTTCCACCCCAGTAAAACAATTAACCAGGCCTGTCCAGCGCAGGCACACCACGGTTTATCAGCTGTGTGCTCACACAACCAGGGCTCCCTGGCTAAACATAAACCAGCTGGGGCATCAATGTGAACTTCAAACCCGTTCTGAATCTTTTCAATGAATAAAACATACCCCTCTGTGTCAGAGAGACACAGGGACCCGTTCCATAGCACGATTTACTCTCCAAGCACTGAATTTTGGCACGTCTATAGTTTTCTTTCACTTCTTGTCACTCTTGGCCTCGCCTGCAGCGTGACAAAATCTCTGCTAAGGTCATAAAAATGTGCAGATCTACTGACTTACTGAGACTGGCACCAAATACTGCTCTGAACTTAGCACTCTGTCACTCCAAATAACACAGTTCTGAAATCACTTCTGCCATCGAGAAAACACCGAGTGCTTTCACAGAACCCTGACGGGTTAACAGCAATGTGCCAAAGGTATCTTAAAGATTCCATGTGTTCAAATTACTCCATGTATTTATTTCAACAACAACATGGGAAAAATTATTCATGCTTAAGTGTATTACCAAAAGAATCCTGACAGCAGGGGAAAGCAAAGCAGCTTTCACAGTGTGATCATAACTCGGCCTGGAAGTGGGAGACTGCTCAGGCACGGGAAAGGAGAAAAGCAAGGTACCAAGCCTGGGATTCTATCAGCTATATTCAGGGTTTGGGCACACTGGGAAATCCCTTTAACAATTAGCAAAAGGTCCTTTGAGGTCTAACTGAAAAAGAACCCAAAAAGGAAGCAGGACAAAAGTTGAAATCAAAGAACGTAAAAAACAGAGCAGAGATCTGCGGGAAAGCCACGGGACTAAAAGCCAACAGTGCAGAAGAAACAACTACTTAAATACAAAAATGATGTGTGATGGCACAAAATGCTTAATTCAGCATGACTGAATTCCTGCCCATTCTACAAAGTTATTCTAAAAACTACCTGCTAAGGGGAAATTCACCAACTAACTCTTCATAGCAAGAGGCAAAGACCCAACAGTTCTGTGGCAACATACAGTTGATTCCAGTTCTTGCCACAACCGTTTATTGCCTCCCAACAATATTTGCCTGAAGTGTACAGAAAAGAAAAAAATTCATCCTTTATTTTTTAGTTATTTTTAGGTAGTACAACGTAGAGCAGAAAAGTTACTTTTCTCTTCAAAAACGTCCCCTACTAAAGACACTCTATTATTCACCTGTTACGTGAAAAAAAAACTCTGCTAAAAAGGTGTTTAGTTTGCAAAATTAACTAAACTTGCACAGATTTCTCTATGCAATTCAGGGGCTTTTTTATCTTCACAATTAACAAGAGATTAAAGCCCCTGATAAAGCCCACAACTATTTCTAGCCCAAGGCCAACTCTCCATCTAAACTGTGGGAGGGAATTTAAATGAGCCTTTTACCTGCTTAGTTTTCTTTCGACTTCTTTGGTAGCTTTAGCTTCCAATTCTCTGGAAGAAAAAGCGGTGTTGGTTTCCATGTCAACAGCAATGCATCACGGAAATAAAAGTGGTGCGGGGTCAGGATGTACAGGGAGCTCCAGGTGGGGTTGGTCAGGAGGGAGCAGGGAGAACGTGGATGGCCCAGAGATGGGATGCAGCGGTGTGTGCCCCAGGGATGGCGAGGGGAGCAGGCAGAGCCTGTCCCTGCCTGTCCCTGTGTGCCCCCTGAGCC